>NW_028327198.1:900000-1172693 GCF_987537825.1 Furipterus horrens | reverse complement strand
GGCAGGCTCTTTCTTCAGCTAGGCAGGGAGGAAACGTCCCTCCGGGGGAGGTGCCTTGGCCCTGCCCGCTGGGACCTGAGCAGGTGGGGCAGGGGGCAGGTGGAGGGCTCGGGGGCAGCGTCCCAGAGAGGGGCGCGGCCGGCCGCGCGCCCCGGACGCGCCGCCCAGCCTGGCGCCGCCAGGGGAGAGGGGCCTGGAGGCGAGGCACAGGCTCTTGAGGCCTCTGGAAGCCGCCTCCTGCGTCTACGGCCATACCACCCTGAACGCGCCCGATCTCGTCTGATCTCGGAAGCTAAGCAGGGTCGGGCCTGGTTAGTACTTGGATGGGAGACCGCCTGGGAATACCGGGTGCCGTTGGGCTTTTTGGAAGGCCTCTCCTTCGGCCCCCAGCCCACCTGTCACCCGCCCCCTGTCGCCGGGCCAGGGCGCTTTCATCTTCTTGCTCCAGGTGGAGCTCTCCAGACCCAGGAGGGGGACCCGCCCCTCTCCACTCCCCGTGGTCAGTGAAACTTATGACGGGGCCCATCTTTCTATCTCTCATCCTAAGATCTCTTTTTTTTTTTTTTTTTTTCCTTTTTGTCAGGGGTTTTACTCTTGGCTTCTCTACGTAGGCCTGCAAGGGCCACAAGGGCCTCCAAATTCAGAAGCAAGCGGACGGACAAAATACTCGCAGGCCACGCATTTGGCGCTCTCCGTGAGAGCCTCGTTTTCAAGCACCTGTCATCAGCCGTTGTGTCCAGTTCTACGCTGAGTGCCACCTTTCTAAGCACATTGGTCCCAGTTCACTTGGCGCAATAGGTGCAGTGTCGCTTCAGTGAAGGGAACTTAAATACACGAGGCCATGGAGCTACGAATGCGCTTCCCGGAGCTGTCAGGGGTGCGTCTGAAATACCTTAAGGAACACGGTTATGGACACGGTGTTGTCACTCTGTCTTTGTTTGGGCCGCGCAGACCCGAAGGTTTTCCAGCAAGTTTTCTCCTCCTCGCTAGCTTCTAAAGGGTTTTTCTCGCGCCCCCACCGCCGACCCCCACCCCGACCCCACCCCCCCCCCGTTAGTAACGGCGGGAAAGTGACTTTACTGACTGGTAGGGAGTTTGGAAGCTCGTACGTGAAAATGACTCTGAGCGCAGTGCATTGTCAGTGCGTAGCCGCGTTGGGGTTCGGTCTTAACTGTGAGGCATCCTTGTCTCTGGCATTCCTTCGTGGAATACATGTATCGTGCGAGCCGTGGAAATGCCCGCCGAGACCACTTAAACGCACACGCTGCGCGCGGACACACACACGCAAGATGACGACGGTGTCTGAGATCTGAGAACATGGGGTCAGAAACCTATGCCACACAAGGTGTGTGTTTGGGCGGGGGTGGAGGCGGGCGGCAGGCCGCCGTGGGGCCGTGGGGGAGGCTTCGGGGCACGTCTAATGGAACCACAATAAAAGAGGTGATGAAGAAAACAAAACGTATATGAAGCGTGCTTCACTGGAAGCAAAACGATCCGAGGCCGGCCCCGGCAGCCCCAGCAGCGCCCCCTGGGGGGAGGTGCCTGGGAAGGCCGCTGCCGCCAGGGCCCCGTTACCGCCCTCCACGCCCCCTCCTCGCGATCCTACGGGGTGGGGGCTCTGTCCACGCCACCCACCCCCACCGGGGCAGGGCACGCCCCTACTTCAGCTCGGCGGGGAGGAAACGTCACCCTGTGCGACGCAGGTGCCTTCGCCCTGCCCGCTGGAACCTGCGCAGGTGGGGCAGGGGGCAGGTGGAGGGCTCAGCGGGGGTGGTGGGGTGGGGGGGTGGGGGCGGGACGGGGGTGTCGCAGCTCACAGAGAGGGGCGCGGCCCAGCCGCGCGCCCCAGGGGAGAGGGGCCTGGAGGCGAGGCACAGGCTCTTGAGGCCTCTGGAAGCCGCCTCCCGCGGTCTACGGCCATACCACCCTGAACGCGCCCGATCTCGTCTGACCTCGGAAGCTAAGCAGGGTCGGGCCTGGTTAGTACTTGGATGGGAGACCGCCTGGGAATACCGGGTGCTGTAGGCTTTTTGGCCGCTTCGTCCTTTTGCCCGCAGCCGCCGGCTCGGCTGCTTTCCTCTTCCTGCTCCTTGCGGGACCCGCCACCCCACCCCCTGCCCGGGACGGTGACCAGCTCCTCCCGACTCGCCCCCCACCCCCAGCCCCCACCCCCCGCACCACCCTCCCGCCCCGGCGCCGCGGAGGCCACCGCCCGGGCCATAGGGGAATCCGCGCCGCCTCAGGGCACCTCTTGGTTAAGAGGTGCCGTGTCTCCCAGACTCACTCGCGAGAGAGGAGGTCCCCAGTCGTCGTAGGGGGCCCGAGCCCCCGGGACAGAGAGAGGGAAGGCCCCCCGCCCCACCGCCGACCCTCACCACGGCCCCCGGCCCCCGGACCACGGCCCCTGGCCCCCACCCAGAGGCCCTGTGAGGCCGGCCTCGGTAGCCGCAGCCCCGCGCCTTGGGGGCAGGGGCCGGGGAAGGCCGCCGCCGCCCCTGCCCCTTCCCCGCCGTCCCCGGTGGTCGTGGTGCTGGTGGTGCTGGTGGGGGTGGTGGTGGTGGTGGTTGGGGTCTCTGTGCTCCCCATCGGGCAGGGCAGGCTCTTTCTTCAGCTAGGCAGGGAGGAAACGTCCCCTCCGGGGGAGGTGCCTTGGCCCTGCCCGCTGGGACCTGAGCAGGTGGGGCAGGGGGCAGGTGGAGGGCTCGGGGGCAGCGTCCCAGAGAGGGGCGCGGCCGGCCGCGCGCCCCGGACGCGCCGCCCAGCCTGGCGCCGCCAGGGGAGAGGGGCCTGGAGGCGAGGCACAGGCTCTTGAGGCCTCTGGAAGCCGCCTCCTGCGTCTACGGCCATACCACCCTGAACGCGCCCGATCTCGTCTGATCTCGGAAGCTAAGCAGGGTCGGGCCTGGTTAGTACTTGGATGGGAGACCGCCTGGGAATACCGGGTGCCGTTGGGCTTTTTGGAAGGCCTCTCCTTCGGCCCCCAGCCCACCTGTCACCCGCCCCCTGTCGCCGGGCCAGGGCGCTTTCATCTTCTTGCTCCAGGTGGAGCTCTCCAGACCCAGGAGGGGGACCCGCCCCTCTCCACTCCCCGTGGTCAGTGAAACTTATGACGGGGCCCATCTTTCTATCTCTCATCCTAAGATCTCTTTTTTTTTTTTTTTTTTCCTTTTTGTCAGGGGTTTTACTCTTGGCTTCTCTACGTAGGCCTGCAAGGGCCACAAGGGCCTCCAAATTCAGAAGCAAGCGGACGGACAAAATACTCGCAGGCCACGCATTTGGCGCTCTCCGTGAGAGCCTCGTTTTCAAGCACCTGTCATCAGCCGTTGTGTCCAGTTCTACGCTGAGTGCCACCTTTCTAAGCACATTGGTCCCAGTTCACTTGGCGCAATAGGTGCAGTGTCGCTTCAGTGAAGGGAACTTAAATACACGAGGCCATGGAGCTACGAATGCGCTTCCCGGAGCTGTCAGGGGTGCGTCTGAAATACCTTAAGGAACACGGTTATGGACACGGTGTTGTCACTCTGTCTTTGTTTGGGCCGCGCAGACCCGAAGGTTTTCCAGCAAGTTTTCTCCTCCTCGCTAGCTTCTAAAGGGTTTTTCTCGCGCCCCCACCGCCGACCCCCACCCCGACCCCCACCCCCCCCCCCGTTAGTAACGGCGGGAAAGTGACTTTACTGACTGGTAGGGAGTTTGGAAGCTCGTACGTGAAAATGACTCTGAGCGCAGTGCATTGTCAGTGCGTAGCCGCGTTGGGGTTCGGTCTTAACTGTGAGGCATCCTTGTCTCTGGCATTCCTTCGTGGAATACATGTATCGTGCGAGCCGTGGAAATGCCCGCCGAGACCACTTAAACGCACACGCGCGCGCGGACACACACACGCAAGATGACGACGGTGTCTGAGATCTGAGAACATGGGGTCAGAAACCTATGCCACACATAGGTGTGTGTTTGGGCGGGGGTGGAGGCGGGCGGCAGGCCGCCGTGGGGCCGTGGGGGAGGCTTCGGGGCACGTCTAATGGAACCACAATAAAAAGAGGTGATGAAGAAAACAAAACGTATATGAAGCGTGCTTCACTGGAAGCAAAACGATCCGAGGCCGGCCCCGGCAGCCCCAGCAGCGCCCCCTGGGGGGAGGTGCCTGGGAAGGCCGCTGCCGCCAGGGCCCCGTTACCGCCCTCCACGCCCCCTCCTCGCGATCCTACGGGGTGGGGGCTCTGTCCACGCCACCCACCCCCACCGGGGCAGGGCACGCCCCTACTTCAGCTCGGCGGGGAGGAAACGTCACCCTGTGCGACGCAGGTGCCTTCGCCCTGCCCGCTGGAACCTGCGCAGGTGGGGCAGGGGGCAGGTGGAGGGCTCAGCGGGGGTGGTGGGGTGGGGGGGTGGGGGCGGGACGGGGGTGTCGCAGCTCACAGAGAGGGGCGCGGCCCAGCCGCGCGCCCCAGGGGAGAGGGGCCTGGAGGCGAGGCACAGGCTCTTGAGGCCTCTGGAAGCCGCCTCCCGCGTCTACGGCCATACCACCCTGAACGCGCCCGATCTCGTCTGACCTCGGAAGCTAAGCAGGGTCGGGCCTGGTTAGTACTTGGATGGGAGACCGCCTGGGAATACCGGGTGCTGTAGGCTTTTTGGCCGCTTCGTCCTTTTGCCCGCAGCCGCCGGCTCGGCTGCTTTCCTCTTCCTGCTCCTTGCGGGACCCCGCCACCCCCACCCCCTGCCCGGGACGGTGACCAGCTCCTCCCGACTCGCCCCCCACCCCCAGCCCCCACCCCCCGCACCACCCTCCCGCCCCGGCGCCGCGGAGGCCACCGCCCGGGCCATAGGGGAATCCGCGCCGCCTCAGGGCACCTCTTGGTTAAGAGGTGCCGTGTCTCCCAGACTCACTCGCGAGAGAGGAGGTCCCCAGTCGTCGTAGGGGGCCCGAGCCCCCGGGACAGAGAGAGGGAAGGCCCCCCGCCCCACCGCCGACCCTCACCACGGCCCCCGGCCCCCGGACCACGGCCCCTGGCCCCCACCCAGAGGCCCTGTGAGGCCGGCCTCGGTAGCCGCAGCCCCGCGCCTTGGGGGCAGGGGCCGGGGAAGGCCGCCGCCGCCCCTGCCCCTTCCCCGCCGTCCCCGGTGGTCGTGGTGCTGGTGGTGCTGGTGGGGGTGGTGGTGGTGGTGGTTGGGGTCTCTGTGCTCCCCATCGGGCAGGGCAGGCTCTTTCTTCAGCTAGGCAGGGAGGAAACGTCCCCTCCGGGGGAGGTGCCTTGGCCCTGCCCGCTGGGACCTGAGCAGGTGGGGCAGGGGGCAGGTGGAGGGCTCGGGGGCAGCGTCCCAGAGAGGGGCGCGGCCGGCCGCGCGCCCCGGACGCGCCGCCCAGCCTGGCGCCGCCAGGGGAGAGGGGCCTGGAGGCGAGGCACAGGCTCTTGAGGCCTCTGGAAGCCGCCTCCTGCGTCTACGGCCATACCACCCTGAACGCGCCCGATCTCGTCTGATCTCGGAAGCTAAGCAGGGTCGGGCCTGGTTAGTACTTGGATGGGAGACCGCCTGGGAATACCGGGTGCCGTTGGGCTTTTTGGAAGGCCTCTCCTTCGGCCCCCAGCCCACCTGTCACCCGCCCCCTGTCGCCGGGCCAGGGCGCTTTCATCTTCTTGCTCCAGGTGGAGCTCTCCAGACCCAGGAGGGGGACCCGCCCCTCTCCACTCCCCGTGGTCAGTGAAACTTATGACGGGGCCCATCTTTCTATCTCTCATCCTAAGATCTCTTTTTTTTTTTTTTTTTTCCTTTTTGTCAGGGGTTTTACTCTTGGCTTCTCTACGTAGGCCTGCAAGGGCCACAAGGGCCTCCAAATTCAGAAGCAAGCGGACGGACAAAATACTCGCAGGCCACGCATTTGGCGCTCTCCGTGAGAGCCTCGTTTTCAAGCACCTGTCATCAGCCGTTGTGTCCAGTTCTACGCTGAGTGCCACCTTTCTAAGCACATTGGTCCCAGTTCACTTGGCGCAATAGGTGCAGTGTCGCTTCAGTGAAGGGAACTTAAATACACGAGGCCATGGAGCTACGAATGCGCTTCCCGGAGCTGTCAGGGGTGCGTCTGAAATACCTTAAGGAACACGGTTATGGACACGGTGTTGTCACTCTGTCTTTGTTTGGGCCGCGCAGACCCGAAGGTTTTCCAGCAAGTTTTCTCCTCCTCGCTAGCTTCTAAAGGGTTTTTCTCGCGCCCCCACCGCCGACCCCCACCCCGACCCCCACCCCCCCCCCCGTTAGTAACGGCGGGAAAGTGACTTTACTGACTGGTAGGGAGTTTGGAAGCTCGTACGTGAAAATGACTCTGAGCGCAGTGCATTGTCAGTGCGTAGCCGCGTTGGGGTTCGGTCTTAACTGTGAGGCATCCTTGTCTCTGGCATTCCTTCGTGGAATACATGTATCGTGCGAGCCGTGGAAATGCCCGCCGAGACCACTTAAACGCACACGCGCGCGCGGACACACACACGCAAGATGACGACGGTGTCTGAGATCTGAGAACATGGGGTCAGAAACCTATGCCACACATAGGTGTGTGTTTGGGCGGGGGTGGAGGCGGGCGGCAGGCCGCCGTGGGGCCGTGGGGGAGGCTTCGGGGCACGTCTAATGGAACCACAATAAAAAGAGGTGATGAAGAAAACAAAACGTATATGAAGCGTGCTTCACTGGAAGCAAAACGATCCGAGGCCGGCCCCGGCAGCCCCAGCAGCGCCCCCTGGGGGGAGGTGCCTGGGAAGGCCGCTGCCGCCAGGGCCCCGTTACCGCCCTCCACGCCCCCTCCTCGCGATCCTACGGGGTGGGGGCTCTGTCCACGCCACCCACCCCCACCGGGGCAGGGCACGCCCCTACTTCAGCTCGGCGGGGAGGAAACGTCACCCTGTGCGACGCAGGTGCCTTCGCCCTGCCCGCTGGAACCTGCGCAGGTGGGGCAGGGGGCAGGTGGAGGGCTCAGCGGGGGTGGTGGGGTGGGGGGGGTGGGGGCGGGACGGGGGTGTCGCAGCTCACAGAGAGGGGCGCGGCCCAGCCGCGCGCCCCAGGGGAGAGGGGCCTGGAGGCGAGGCACAGGCTCTTGAGGCCTCTGGAAGCCGCCTCCCGCGTCTACGGCCATACCACCCTGAACGCGCCCGATCTCGTCTGACCTCGGAAGCTAAGCAGGGTCGGGCCTGGTTAGTACTTGGATGGGAGACCGCCTGGGAATACCGGGTGCTGTAGGCTTTTTGGCCGCTTCGTCCTTTTGCCCGCAGCCGCCGGCTCGGCTGCTTTCCTCTTCCTGCTCCTTGCGGGACCCCGCCACCCCCACCCCCTGCCCGGGACGGTGACCAGCTCCTCCCGACTCGCCCCCCACCCCCAGCCCCCACCCCCCGCACCACCCTCCCGCCCCGGCGCCGCGGAGGCCACCGCCCGGGCCATAGGGGAATCCGCGCCGCCTCAGGGCACCTCTTGGTTAAGAGGTGCCGTGTCTCCCAGACTCACTCGCGAGAGAGGAGGTCCCCAGTCGTCGTAGGGGGCCCGAGCCCCCGGGACAGAGAGAGGGAAGGCCCCCCGCCCCACCGCCGACCCTCACCACGGCCCCCGGCCCCCGGACCACGGCCCCTGGCCCCCACCCAGAGGCCCTGTGAGGCCGGCCTCGGTAGCCGCAGCCCCGCGCCTTGGGGGCAGGGGCCGGGGAAGGCCGCCGCCGCCCCTGCCCCTTCCCCGCCGTCCCCGGTGGTCGTGGTGCTGGTGGTGCTGGTGGGGGTGGTGGTGGTGGTGGTTGGGGTCTCTGTGCTCCCCATCGGGCAGGGCAGGCTCTTTCTTCAGCTAGGCAGGGAGGAAACGTCCCCTCCGGGGGAGGTGCCTTGGCCCTGCCCGCTGGGACCTGAGCAGGTGGGGCAGGGGGCAGGTGGAGGGCTCGGGGGCAGCGTCCCAGAGAGGGGCGCGGCCGGCCGCGCGCCCCGGACGCGCCGCCCAGCCTGGCGCCGCCAGGGGAGAGGGGCCTGGAGGCGAGGCACAGGCTCTTGAGGCCTCTGGAAGCCGCCTCCTGCGTCTACGGCCATACCACCCTGAACGCGCCCGATCTCGTCTGATCTCGGAAGCTAAGCAGGGTCGGGCCTGGTTAGTACTTGGATGGGAGACCGCCTGGGAATACCGGGTGCCGTTGGGCTTTTTGGAAGGCCTCTCCTTCGGCCCCCAGCCCACCTGTCACCCGCCCCCTGTCGCCGGGCCAGGGCGCTTTCATCTTCTTGCTCCAGGTGGAGCTCTCCAGACCCAGGAGGGGGACCCGCCCCTCTCCACTCCCCGTGGTCAGTGAAACTTATGACGGGGCCCATCTTTCTATCTCTCATCCTAAGATCTCTTTTTTTTTTTTTTTTTTCCTTTTTGTCAGGGGTTTTACTCTTGGCTTCTCTACGTAGGCCTGCAAGGGCCACAAGGGCCTCCAAATTCAGAAGCAAGCGGACGGACAAAATACTCGCAGGCCACGCATTTGGCGCTCTCCGTGAGAGCCTCGTTTTCAAGCACCTGTCATCAGCCGTTGTGTCCAGTTCTACGCTGAGTGCCACCTTTCTAAGCACATTGGTCCCAGTTCACTTGGCGCAATAGGTGCAGTGTCGCTTCAGTGAAGGGAACTTAAATACACGAGGCCATGGAGCTACGAATGCGCTTCCCGGAGCTGTCAGGGGTGCGTCTGAAATACCTTAAGGAACACGGTTATGGACACGGTGTTGTCACTCTGTCTTTGTTTGGGCCGCGCAGACCCGAAGGTTTTCCAGCAAGTTTTCTCCTCCTCGCTAGCTTCTAAAGGGTTTTTCTCGCGCCCCCACCGCCGACCCCCACCCCGACCCCCACCCCCCCCCCCGTTAGTAACGGCGGGAAAGTGACTTTACTGACTGGTAGGGAGTTTGGAAGCTCGTACGTGAAAATGACTCTGAGCGCAGTGCATTGTCAGTGCGTAGCCGCGTTGGGGTTCGGTCTTAACTGTGAGGCATCCTTGTCTCTGGCATTCCTTCGTGGAATACATGTATCGTGCGAGCCGTGGAAATGCCCGCCGAGACCACTTAAACGCACACGCGCGCGCGGACACACACACGCAAGATGACGACGGTGTCTGAGATCTGAGAACATGGGGTCAGAAACCTATGCCACACATAGGTGTGTGTTTGGGCGGGGGTGGAGGCGGGCGGCAGGCCGCCGTGGGGCCGTGGGGGAGGCTTCGGGGCACGTCTAATGGAACCACAATAAAAAGAGGTGATGAAGAAAACAAAACGTATATGAAGCGTGCTTCACTGGAAGCAAAACGATCCGAGGCCGGCCCCGGCAGCCCCAGCAGCGCCCCCTGGGGGGAGGTGCCTGGGAAGGCCGCTGCCGCCAGGGCTCCGTTACCGCCCTCCACGCCCCCTCCTCGCGATCCTACGGGGTGGGGGCTCTGTCCACGCCACCCACCCCCACCGGGGCAGGGCACGCCCCTACTTCAGCTCGGCGGGGAGGAAACGTCACCCTGTGCGACGCAGGTGCCTTCGCCCTGCCCGCTGGAACCTGCGCAGGTGGGGCAGGGGGCAGGTGGAGGGCTCAGCGGGGGTGGTGGGGTGGGGGGGGTGGGGGCGGGACGGGGGTGTCGCAGCTCACAGAGCGGGGCGCGGCCCAGCCGCGCGCCCCAGGGGAGAGGGGCCTGGAGGCGAGGCACAGGCTCTTGAGGCCTCTGGAAGCCGCCTCCCGCGTCTACGGCCATACCACCCTGAACGCGCCCGATCTCGTCTGACCTCGGAAGCTAAGCAGGGTCGGGCCTGGTTAGTACTTGGATGGGAGACCGCCTGGGAATACCGGGTGCTGTAGGCTTTTTGGCCGCTTCGTCCTTTTGCCCGCAGCCGCCGGCTCGGCTGCTTTCCTCTTCCTGCTCCTTGCGGGACCCCGCCACCCCCACCCCCTGCCCGGGACGGTGACCAGCTCCTCCCGACTCGCCCCCCACCCCCAGCCCCCACCCCCCGCACCACCCTCCCGCCCCGGCGCCGCGGAGGCCACCGCCCGGGCCATAGGGGAATCCGCGCCGCCTCAGGGCACCTCTTGGTTAAGAGGTGCCGTGTCTCCCAGACTCACTCGCGAGAGAGGAGGTCCCCAGTCGTCGTAGGGGGCCCGAGCCCCCGGGACAGAGAGAGGGAAGGCCCCCCGCCCCACCGCCGACCCTCACCACGGCCCCCGGCCCCCGGACCACGGCCCCTGGCCCCCACCCAGAGGCCCTGTGAGGCCGGCCTCGGTAGCCGCAGCCCCGCGCCTTGGGGGCAGGGGCCGGGGAAGGCCGCCGCCGCCCCTGCCCCTTCCCCGCCGTCCCCGGTGGTCGTGGTGCTGGTGGTGCTGGTGGGGGTGGTGGTGGTGGTGGTTGGGGTCTCTGTGCTCCCCATCGGGCAGGGCAGGCTCTTTCTTCAGCTAGGCAGGGAGGAAACGTCCCCTCCGGGGGAGGTGCCTTGGCCCTGCCCGCTGGGACCTGAGCAGGTGGGGCAGGGGGCAGGTGGAGGGCTCGGGGGCAGCGTCCCAGAGAGGGGCGCGGCCGGCCGCGCGCCCCGGACGCGCCGCCCAGCCTGGCGCCGCCAGGGGAGAGGGGCCTGGAGGCGAGGCACAGGCTCTTGAGGCCTCTGGAAGCCGCCTCCTGCGTCTACGGCCATACCACCCTGAACGCGCCCGATCTCGTCTGATCTCGGAAGCTAAGCAGGGTCGGGCCTGGTTAGTACTTGGATGGGAGACCGCCTGGGAATACCGGGTGCTGTAGGCTTTTTGGCCGCTTCGTCCTTTTGCCCGCAGCCGCCGGCTCGGCTGCTTTCCTCTTCCTGCTCCTTGCGGGACCCCGCCACCCCCACCCCCTGCCCGGGACGGTGACCAGCTCCTCCCGACTCGCCCCCCACCCCCAGCCCCCACCCCCCGCACCACCCTCCCGCCCCGGCGCCGCGGAGGCCACCGCCCGGGCCATAGGGGAATCCGCGCCGCCTCAGGGCACCTCTTGGTTAAGAGGTGCCGTGTCTCCCAGACTCACTCGCGAGAGAGGAGGTCCCCAGTCGTCGTAGGGGGCCCGAGCCCCCGGGACAGAGAGAGGGAAGGCCCCCCGCCCCACCGCCGACCCTCACCACGGCCCCCGGCCCCCGGACCACGGCCCCTGGCCCCCACCCAGAGGCCCTGTGAGGCCGGCCTCGGTAGCCGCAGCCCCGCGCCTTGGGGGCAGGGGCCGGGGAAGGCCGCCGCCGCCCCTGCCCCTTCCCCGCCGTCCCCGGTGGTCGTGGTGCTGGTGGTGCTGGTGGGGGTGGTGGTGGTGGTGGTTGGGGTCTCTGTGCTCCCCATCGGGCAGGGCAGGCTCTTTCTTCAGCTAGGCAGGGAGGAAACGTCCCCTCCGGGGGAGGTGCCTTGGCCCTGCCCGCTGGGACCTGAGCAGGTGGGGCAGGGGGCAGGTGGAGGGCTCGGGGGCAGCGTCCCAGAGAGGGGCGCGGCCGGCCGCGCGCCCCGGACGCGCCGCCCAGCCTGGCGCCGCCAGGGGAGAGGGGCCTGGAGGCGAGGCACAGGCTCTTGAGGCCTCTGGAAGCCGCCTCCTGCGTCTACGGCCATACCACCCTGAACGCGCCCGATCTCGTCTGATCTCGGAAGCTAAGCAGGGTCGGGCCTGGTTAGTACTTGGATGGGAGACCGCCTGGGAATACCGGGTGCCGTTGGGCTTTTTGGAAGGCCTCTCCTTCGGCCCCCAGCCCACCTGTCACCCGCCCCCTGTCGCCGGGCCAGGGCGCTTTCATCTTCTTGCTCCAGGTGGAGCTCTCCAGACCCAGGAGGGGGACCCGCCCCTCTCCACTCCCCGTGGTCAGTGAAACTTATGACGGGGCCCATCTTTCTATCTCTCATCCTAAGATCTCTTTTTTTTTTTTTTTTTTTTTTTTTTCCTTTTTGTCAGGGGTTTTACTCTTGGCTTCTCTACGTAGGCCTGCAAGGGCCACAAGGGCCTCCAAATTCAGAAGCAAGCGGACGGACAAAATACTCGCAGGCCACGCATTTGGCGCTCTCCGTGAGAGCCTCGTTTTCAAGCACCTGTCATCAGCCGTTGTGTCCAGTTCTACGCTGAGTGCCACCTTTCTAAGCACATTGGTCCCAGTTCACTTGGCGCAATAGGTGCAGTGTCGCTTCAGTGAAGGGAACTTAAATACACGAGGCCATGGAGCTACGAATGCGCTTCCCGGAGCTGTCAGGGGTGCGTCTGAAATACCTTAAGGAACACGGTTATGGACACGGTGTTGTCACTCTGTCTTTGTTTGGGCCGCGCAGACCCGAAGGTTTTCCAGCAAGTTTTCTCCTCCTCGCTAGCTTCTAAAGGGTTTTTCTCGCGCCCCCACCGCCGACCCCCACCCCGACCCCCACCCCCCCCCCCGTTAGTAACGGCGGGAAAGTGACTTTACTGACTGGTAGGGAGTTTGGAAGCTCGTACGTGAAAATGACTCTGAGCGCAGTGCATTGTCAGTGCGTAGCCGCGTTGGGGTTCGGTCTTAACTGTGAGGCATCCTTGTCTCTGGCATTCCTTCGTGGAATACATGTATCGTGCGAGCCGTGGAAATGCCCGCCGAGACCACTTAAACGCACACGCGCGCGCGGACACACACACGCAAGATGACGACGGTGTCTGAGATCTGAGAACATGGGGTCAGAAACCTATGCCACACATAGGTGTGTGTTTGGGCGGGGGTGGAGGCGGGCGGCAGGCCGCCGTGGGGCCGTGGGGGAGGCTTCGGGGCACGTCTAATGGAACCACAATAAAAAGAGGTGATGAAGAAAACAAAACGTATATGAAGCGTGCTTCACTGGAAGCAAAACGATCCGAGGCCGGCCCCGGCAGCCCCAGCAGCGCCCCCTGGGGGGAGGTGCCTGGGAAGGCCGCTGCCGCCAGGGCCCCGTTACCGCCCTCCACGCCCCCTCCTCGCGATCCTACGGGGTGGGGGCTCTGTCCACGCCACCCACCCCCACCGGGGCAGGGCACGCCCCTACTTCAGCTCGGCGGGGAGGAAACGTCACCCTGTGCGACGCAGGTGCCTTCGCCCTGCCCGCTGGAACCTGCGCAGGTGGGGCAGGGGGCAGGTGGAGGGCTCAGCGGGGGTGGTGGGGTGGGGGGGTGGGGGCGGGACGGGGGTGTCGCAGCTCACAGAGCGGGGCGCGGCCCAGCCGCGCGCCCCAGGGGAGAGGGGCCTGGAGGCGAGGCACAGGCTCTTGAGGCCTCTGGAAGCCGCCTCCCGCGTCTACGGCCATACCACCCTGAACGCGCCCGATCTCGTCTGACCTCGGAAGCTAAGCAGGGTCGGGCCTGGTTAGTACTTGGATGGGAGACCGCCTGGGAATACCGGGTGCTGTAGGCTTTTTGGCCGCTTCGTCCTTTTGCCCGCAGCCGCCGGCTCGGCTGCTTTCCTCTTCCTGCTCCTTGCGGGACCCCGCCACCCCCACCCCCTGCCCGGGACGGTGACCAGCTCCTCCCGACTCGCCCCCCACCCCCAGCCCCCACCCCCCGCACCACCCTCCCGCCCCGGCGCCGCGGAGGCCACCGCCCGGGCCATAGGGGAATCCGCGCCGCCTCAGGGCACCTCTTGGTTAAGAGGTGCCGTGTCTCCCAGACTCACTCGCGAGAGAGGAGGTCCCCAGTCGTCGTAGGGGGCCCGAGCCCCCGGGACAGAGAGAGGGAAGGCCCCCCGCCCCACCGCCGACCCTCACCACGGCCCCCGGCCCCCGGACCACGGCCCCTGGCCCCCACCCAGAGGCCCTGTGAGGCCGGCCTCGGTAGCCGCAGCCCCGCGCCTTGGGGGCAGGGGCCGGGGAAGGCCGCCGCCGCCCCTGCCCCTTCCCCGCCGTCCCCGGTGGTCGTGGTGCTGGTGGTGCTGGTGGGGGTGGTGGTGGTGGTGGTTGGGGTCTCTGTGCTCCCCATCGGGCAGGGCAGGCTCTTTCTTCAGCTAGGCAGGGAGGAAACGTCCCCTCCGGGGGAGGTGCCTTGGCCCTGCCCGCTGGGACCTGAGCAGGTGGGGCAGGGGGCAGGTGGAGGGCTCGGGGGCAGCGTCCCAGAGAGGGGCGCGGCCGGCCGCGCGCCCCGGACGCGCCGCCCAGCCTGGCGCCGCCAGGGGAGAGGGGCCTGGAGGCGAGGCACAGGCTCTTGAGGCCTCTGGAAGCCGCCTCCTGCGTCTACGGCCATACCACCCTGAACGCGCCCGATCTCGTCTGATCTCGGAAGCTAAGCAGGGTCGGGCCTGGTTAGTACTTGGATGGGAGACCGCCTGGGAATACCGGGTGCCGTTGGGCTTTTTGGAAGGCCTCTCCTTCGGCCCCCAGCCCACCTGTCACCCGCCCCCTGTCGCCGGGCCAGGGCGCTTTCATCTTCTTGCTCCAGGTGGAGCTCTCCAGACCCAGGAGGGGGACCCGCCCCTCTCCACTCCCCGTGGTCAGTGAAACTTATGACGGGGCCCATCTTTCTATCTCTCATCCTAAGATCTCTTTTTTTTTTTTTTTTTTTTTTTTTTCCTTTTTGTCAGGGGTTTTACTCTTGGCTTCTCTACGTAGGCCTGCAAGGGCCACAAGGGCCTCCAAATTCAGAAGCAAGCGGACGGACAAAATACTCGCAGGCCACGCATTTGGCGCTCTCCGTGAGAGCCTCGTTTTCAAGCACCTGTCATCAGCCGTTGTGTCCAGTTCTACGCTGAGTGCCACCTTTCTAAGCACATTGGTCCCAGTTCACTTGGCGCAATAGGTGCAGTGTCGCTTCAGTGAAGGGAACTTAAATACACGAGGCCATGGAGCTACGAATGCGCTTCCCGGAGCTGTCAGGGGTGCGTCTGAAATACCTTAAGGAACACGGTTATGGACACGGTGTTGTCACTCTGTCTTTGTTTGGGCCGCGCAGACCCGAAGGTTTTCCAGCAAGTTTTCTCCTCCTCGCTAGCTTCTAAAGGGTTTTTCTCGCGCCCCCACCGCCGACCCCCACCCCGACCCCCACCCCCCCCCCCGTTAGTAACGGCGGGAAAGTGACTTTACTGACTGGTAGGGAGTTTGGAAGCTCGTACGTGAAAATGACTCTGAGCGCAGTGCATTGTCAGTGCGTAGCCGCGTTGGGGTTCGGTCTTAACTGTGAGGCATCCTTGTCTCTGGCATTCCTTCGTGGAATACATGTATCGTGCGAGCCGTGGAAATGCCCGCCGAGACCACTTAAACGCACACGCGCGCGCGGACACACACACGCAAGATGACGACGGTGTCTGAGATCTGAGAACATGGGGTCAGAAACCTATGCCACACATAGGTGTGTGTTTGGGCGGGGGTGGAGGCGGGCGGCAGGCCGCCGTGGGGCCGTGGGGGAGGCTTCGGGGCACGTCTAATGGAACCACAATAAAAAGAGGTGATGAAGAAAACAAAACGTATATGAAGCGTGCTTCACTGGAAGCAAAACGATCCGAGGCCGGCCCCGGCAGCCCCAGCAGCGCCCCCTGGGGGGAGGTGCCTGGGAAGGCCGCTGCCGCCAGGGCCCCGTTACCGCCCTCCACGCCCCCTCCTCGCGATCCTACGGGGTGGGGGCTCTGTCCACGCCACCCACCCCCACCGGGGCAGGGCACGCCCCTACTTCAGCTCGGCGGGGAGGAAACGTCACCCTGTGCGACGCAGGTGCCTTCGCCCTGCCCGCTGGAACCTGCGCAGGTGGGGCAGGGGGCAGGTGGAGGGCTCAGCGGGGGTGGTGGGGTGGGGGGGGTGGGGGCGGGACGGGGGTGTCGCAGCTCACAGAGCGGGGCGCGGCCCAGCCGCGCGCCCCAGGGGAGAGGGGCCTGGAGGCGAGGCACAGGCTCTTGAGGCCTCTGGAAGCCGCCTCCCGCGTCTACGGCCATACCACCCTGAACGCGCCCGATCTCGTCTGACCTCGGAAGCTAAGCAGGGTCGGGCCTGGTTAGTACTTGGATGGGAGACCGCCTGGGAATACCGGGTGCTGTAGGCTTTTTGGCCGCTTCGTCCTTTTGCCCGCAGCCGCCGGCTCGGCTGCTTTCCTCTTCCTGCTCCTTGCGGGACCCCGCCACCCCCACCCCCTGCCCGGGACGGTGACCAGCTCCTCCCGACTCGCCCCCCACCCCCAGCCCCCACCCCCCGCACCACCCTCCCGCCCCGGCGCCGCGGAGGCCACCGCCCGGGCCATAGGGGAATCCGCGCCGCCTCAGGGCACCTCTTGGTTAAGAGGTGCCGTGTCTCCCAGACTCACTCGCGAGAGAGGAGGTCCCCAGTCGTCGTAGGGGGCCCGAGCCCCCGGGACAGAGAGAGGGAAGGCCCCCCGCCCCACCGCCGACCCTCACCACGGCCCCCGGCCCCCGGACCACGGCCCCTGGCCCCCACCCAGAGGCCCTGTGAGGCCGGCCTCGGTAGCCGCAGCCCCGCGCCTTGGGGGCAGGGGCCGGGGAAGGCCGCCGCCGCCCCTGCCCCTTCCCCGCCGTCCCCGGTGGTCGTGGTGCTGGTGGTGCTGGTGGGGGTGGTGGTGGTGGTGGTTGGGGTCTCTGTGCTCCCCATCGGGCAGGGCAGGCTCTTTCTTCAGCTAGGCAGGGAGGAAACGTCCCCTCCGGGGGAGGTGCCTTGGCCCTGCCCGCTGGGACCTGAGCAGGTGGGGCAGGGGGCAGGTGGAGGGCTCGGGGGCAGCGTCCCAGAGAGGGGCGCGGCCGGCCGCGCGCCCCGGACGCGCCGCCCAGCCTGGCGCCGCCAGGGGAGAGGGGCCTGGAGGCGAGGCACAGGCTCTTGAGGCCTCTGGAAGCCGCCTCCTGCGTCTACGGCCATACCACCCTGAACGCGCCCGATCTCGTCTGATCTCGGAAGCTAAGCAGGGTCGGGCCTGGTTAGTACTTGGATGGGAGACCGCCTGGGAATACCGGGTGCCGTTGGGCTTTTTGGAAGGCCTCTCCTTCGGCCCCCAGCCCACCTGTCACCCGCCCCCTGTCGCCGGGCCAGGGCGCTTTCATCTTCTTGCTCCAGGTGGAGCTCTCCAGACCCAGGAGGGGGACCCGCCCCTCTCCACTCCCCGTGGTCAGTGAAACTTATGACGGGGCCCATCTTTCTATCTCTCATCCTAAGATCTCTTTTTTTTTTTTTTTTTTCCTTTTTGTCAGGGGTTTTACTCTTGGCTTCTCTACGTAGGCCTGCAAGGGCCACAAGGGCCTCCAAATTCAGAAGCAAGCGGACGGACAAAATACTCGCAGGCCACGCATTTGGCGCTCTCCGTGAGAGCCTCGTTTTCAAGCACCTGTCATCAGCCGTTGTGTCCAGTTCTACGCTGAGTGCCACCTTTCTAAGCACATTGGTCCCAGTTCACTTGGCGCAATAGGTGCAGTGTCGCTTCAGTGAAGGGAACTTAAATACACGAGGCCATGGAGCTACGAATGCGCTTCCCGGAGCTGTCAGGGGTGCGTCTGAAATACCTTAAGGAACACGGTTATGGACACGGTGTTGTCACTCTGTCTTTGTTTGGGCCGCGCAGACCCGAAGGTTTTCCAGCAAGTTTTCTCCTCCTCGCTAGCTTCTAAAGGGTTTTTCTCGCGCCCCCACCGCCGACCCCCACCCCGACCCCCACCCCCCCCCCGTTAGTAATGGCGGGAAAGTGACTTTACTGACTGGTAGGGAGTTTGGAAGCTCGTACGTGAAAATGACTCTGAGCGCAGTGCATTGTCAGTGCGTAGCCGCGTTGGGGTTCGGTCTTAACTGTGAGGCATCCTTGTCTCTGGCATTCCTTCGTGGAATACATGTATCGTGCGAGCCGTGGAAATGCCCGCCGAGACCACTTAAACGCACACGCGCGCGCGGACACACACACGCAAGATGACGACGGTGTCTGAGATCTGAGAACATGGGGTCAGAAACCTATGCCACACATAGGTGTGTGTTTGGGCGGGGGTGGAGGCGGGCGGCAGGCCGCCGTGGGGCCGTGGGGGAGGCTTCGGGGCACGTCTAATGGAACCACAATAAAAAGAGGTGATGAAGAAAACAAAACGTATATGAAGCGTGCTTCACTGGAAGCAAAACGATCCGAGGCCGGCCCCGGCAGCCCCAGCAGCGCCCCCTGGGGGGAGGTGCCTGGGAAGGCCGCTGCCGCCAGGGCCCCGTTACCGCCCTCCACGCCCCCTCCTCGCGATCCTACGGGGTGGGGGCTCTGTCCACGCCACCCACCCCCACCGGGGCAGGGCACGCCCCTACTTCAGCTCGGCGGGGAGGAAACGTCACCCTGTGCGACGCAGGTGCCTTCGCCCTGCCCGCTGGAACCTGCGCAGGTGGGGCAGGGGGCAGGTGGAGGGCTCAGCGGGGGTGGTGGGGTGGGGGGGGTGGGGGCGGGACGGGGGTGTCGCAGCTCACAGAGAGGGGCGCGGCCCAGCCGCGCGCCCCAGGGGAGAGGGGCCTGGAGGCGAGGCACAGGCTCTTGAGGCCTCTGGAAGCCGCCTCCCGCGTCTACGGCCATACCACCCTGAACGCGCCCGATCTCGTCTGACCTCGGAAGCTAAGCAGGGTCGGGCCTGGTTAGTACTTGGATGGGAGACCGCCTGGGAATACCGGGTGCTGTAGGCTTTTTGGCCGCTTCGTCCTTTTGCCCGCAGCCGCCGGCTCGGCTGCTTTCCTCTTCCTGCTCCTTGCGGGACCCCGCCACCCCCACCCCCTGCCCGGGACGGTGACCAGCTCCTCCCGACTCGCCCCCCACCCCCAGCCCCCACCCCCCGCACCACCCTCCCGCCCCGGCGCCGCGGAGGCCACCGCCCGGGCCATAGGGGAATCCGCGCCGCCTCAGGGCACCTCTTGGTTAAGAGGTGCCGTGTCTCCCAGACTCACTCGCGAGAGAGGAGGTCCCCAGTCGTCGTAGGGGGCCCGAGCCCCCGGGACAGAGAGAGGGAAGGCCCCCCGCCCCACCGCCGACCCTCACCACGGCCCCCGGCCCCCGGACCACGGCCCCTGGCCCCCACCCAGAGGCCCTGTGAGGCCGGCCTCGGTAGCCGCAGCCCCGCGCCTTGGGGGCAGGGGCCGGGGAAGGCCGCCGCCGCCCCTGCCCCTTCCCCGCCGTCCCCGGTGGTCGTGGTGCTGGTGGTGCTGGTGGGGGTGGTGGTGGTGGTGGTTGGGGTCTCTGTGCTCCCCATCGGGCAGGGCAGGCTCTTTCTTCAGCTAGGCAGGGAGGAAACGTCCCCTCCGGGGGAGGTGCCTTGGCCCTGCCCGCTGGGACCTGAGCAGGTGGGGCAGGGGGCAGGTGGAGGGCTCGGGGGCAGCGTCCCAGAGAGGGGCGCGGCCGGCCGCGCGCCCCGGACGCGCCGCCCAGCCTGGCGCCGCCAGGGGAGAGGGGCCTGGAGGCGAGGCACAGGCTCTTGAGGCCTCTGGAAGCCGCCTCCTGCGTCTACGGCCATACCACCCTGAACGCGCCCGATCTCGTCTGATCTCGGAAGCTAAGCAGGGTCGGGCCTGGTTAGTACTTGGATGGGAGACCGCCTGGGAATACCGGGTGCCGTTGGGCTTTTTGGAAGGCCTCTCCTTCGGCCCCCAGCCCACCTGTCACCCGCCCCCTGTCGCCGGGCCAGGGCGCTTTCATCTTCTTGCTCCAGGTGGAGCTCTCCAGACCCAGGAGGGGGACCCGCCCCTCTCCACTCCCCGTGGTCAGTGAAACTTATGACGGGGCCCATCTTTCTATCTCTCATCCTAAGATCTCTTTTTTTTTTTTTTTTTTCCTTTTTGTCAGGGGTTTTACTCTTGGCTTCTCTACGTAGGCCTGCAAGGGCCACAAGGGCCTCCAAATTCAGAAGCAAGCGGACGGACAAAATACTCGCAGGCCACGCATTTGGCGCTCTCCGTGAGAGCCTCGTTTTCAAGCACCTGTCATCAGCCGTTGTGTCCAGTTCTACGCTGAGTGCCACCTTTCTAAGCACATTGGTCCCAGTTCACTTGGCGCAATAGGTGCAGTGTCGCTTCAGTGAAGGGAACTTAAATACACGAGGCCATGGAGCTACGAATGCGCTTCCCGGAGCTGTCAGGGGTGCGTCTGAAATACCTTAAGGAACACGGTTATGGACACGGTGTTGTCACTCTGTCTTTGTTTGGGCCGCGCAGACCCGAAGGTTTTCCAGCAAGTTTTCTCCTCCTCGCTAGCTTCTAAAGGGTTTTTCTCGCGCCCCCACCGCCGACCCCCACCCCGACCCCCACCCCCCCCCCGTTAGTAATGGCGGGAAAGTGACTTTACTGACTGGTAGGGAGTTTGGAAGCTCGTACGTGAAAATGACTCTGAGCGCAGTGCATTGTCAGTGCGTAGCCGCGTTGGGGTTCGGTCTTAACTGTGAGGCATCCTTGTCTCTGGCATTCCTTCGTGGAATACATGTATCGTGCGAGCCGTGGAAATGCCCGCCGAGACCACTTAAACGCACACGCGCGCGCGGACACACACACGCAAGATGACGACGGTGTCTGAGATCTGAGAACATGGGGTCAGAAACCTATGCCACACATAGGTGTGTGTTTGGGCGGGGGTGGAGGCGGGCGGCAGGCCGCCGTGGGGCCGTGGGGGAGGCTTCGGGGCACGTCTAATGGAACCACAATAAAAAGAGGTGATGAAGAAAACAAAACGTATATGAAGCGTGCTTCACTGGAAGCAAAACGATCCGAGGCCGGCCCCGGCAGCCCCAGCAGCGCCCCCTGGGGGGAGGTGCCTGGGAAGGCCGCTGCCGCCAGGGCCCCGTTACCGCCCTCCACGCCCCCTCCTCGCGATCCTACGGGGTGGGGGCTCTGTCCACGCCACCCACCCCCACCGGGGCAGGGCACGCCCCTACTTCAGCTCGGCGGGGAGGAAACGTCACCCTGTGCGACGCAGGTGCCTTCGCCCTGCCCGCTGGAACCTGCGCAGGTGGGGCAGGGGGCAGGTGGAGGGCTCAGCGGGGGTGGTGGGGTGGGGGGGTGGGGGCGGGACGGGGGTGTCGCAGCTCACAGAGAGGGGCGCGGCCCAGCCGCGCGCCCCAGGGGAGAGGGGCCTGGAGGCGAGGCACAGGCTCTTGAGGCCTCTGGAAGCCGCCTCCCGCGTCTACGGCCATACCACCCTGAACGCGCCCGATCTCGTCTGACCTCGGAAGCTAAGCAGGGTCGGGCCTGGTTAGTACTTGGATGGGAGACCGCCTGGGAATACCGGGTGCTGTAGGCTTTTTGGCCGCTTCGTCCTTTTGCCCGCAGCCGCCGGCTCGGCTGCTTTCCTCTTCCTGCTCCTTGCGGGACCCCGCCACCCCCACCCCCTGCCCGGGACGGTGACCAGCTCCTCCCGACTCGCCCCCCACCCCCAGCCCCCACCCCCCGCACCACCCTCCCGCCCCGGCGCCGCGGAGGCCACCGCCCGGGCCATAGGGGAATCCGCGCCGCCTCAGGGCACCTCTTGGTTAAGAGGTGCCGTGTCTCCCAGACTCACTCGCGAGAGAGGAGGTCCCCAGTCGTCGTAGGGGGCCCGAGCCCCCGGGACAGAGAGAGGGAAGGCCCCCCGCCCCACCGCCGACCCTCACCACGGCCCCCGGCCCCCGGACCACGGCCCCTGGCCCCCACCCAGAGGCCCTGTGAGGCCGGCCTCGGTAGCCGCAGCCCCGCGCCTTGGGGGCAGGGGCCGGGGAAGGCCGCCGCCGCCCCTGCCCCTTCCCCGCCGTCCCCGGTGGTCGTGGTGCTGGTGGTGCTGGTGGGGGTGGTGGTGGTGGTGGTTGGGGTCTCTGTGCTCCCCATCGGGCAGGGCAGGCTCTTTCTTCAGCTAGGCAGGGAGGAAACGTCCCCTCCGGGGGAGGTGCCTTGGCCCTGCCCGCTGGGACCTGAGCAGGTGGGGCAGGGGGCAGGTGGAGGGCTCGGGGGCAGCGTCCCAGAGAGGGGCGCGGCCGGCCGCGCGCCCCGGACGCGCCGCCCAGCCTGGCGCCGCCAGGGGAGAGGGGCCTGGAGGCGAGGCACAGACTCTTGAGGCCTCTGGAAGCCGCCTCCTGCGTCTACGGCCATACCACCCTGAACGCGCCCGATCTCGTCTGATCTCGGAAGCTAAGCAGGGTCGGGCCTGGTTAGTACTTGGATGGGAGACCGCCTGGGAATACCGGGTGCCGTAGGGCTTTTTGGAAGGCCTCTCCTTCGGCCCCCAGCCCACCTGTCACCCGCCCCCTGTCGCCGGGCCAGGGCGCTTTCATCTTCTTGCTCCAGGTGGAGCTCTCCAGACCCAGGAGGGGGACCCGCCCCTCTCCACTCCCCGTGGTCAGTGAAACTTATGACGGGGCCCATCTTTCTATCTCTCATCCTAAGATCTCTTTTTTTTTTTTTTTTTTCCTTTTTGTCAGGGGTTTTACTCTTGGCTTCTCTACGTAGGCCTGCAAGGGCCACAAGGGCCTCCAAATTCAGAAGCAAGCGGACGGACAAAATACTCGCAGGCCACGCATTTGGCGCTCTCCGTGAGAGCCTCGTTTTCAAGCACCTGTCATCAGCCGTTGTGTCCAGTTCTACGCTGAGTGCCACCTTTCTAAGCACATTGGTCCCAGTTCACTTGGCGCAATAGGTGCAGTGTCGCTTCAGTGAAGGGAACTTAAATACACGAGGCCATGGAGCTACGAATGCGCTTCCCGGAGCTGTCAGGGGTGCGTCTGAAATACCTTAAGGAACACGGTTATGGACACGGTGTTGTCACTCTGTCTTTGTTTGGGCCGCGCAGACCCGAAGGTTTTCCAGCAAGTTTTCTCCTCCTCGCTAGCTTCTAAAGGGTTTTTCTCGCGCCCCCACCCCCGACCCCCACCCCGACCCCCACCCCGACCCCCACCCCCACCCCGTTAGTAACGGCGGGAAAGTGACTTTACTGACTGGTAGGGAGTTTGGAAGCTCGTACGTGAAAATGACTCTGAGCGCAGTGCATTGTCAGTGCGTAGCCGCGTTGGGGTTCGGTCTTAACTGTGAGGCATCCTTGTCTCTGGCATTCCTTCGTGGAATACATGTATCGTGCGAGCCGTGGAAATGCCCGCCGAGACCACTTAAACGCACACGCGCGCGCGGACACACACACGCAAGATGACGACGGTGTCTGAGATCTGAGAACATGGGGTCAGAAACCTATGCCACACATAGGTGTGTGTTTGGGCGGGGGTGGAGGCGGGCGGCAGGCCGCCGTGGGGCCGTGGGGGAGGCTTCGGGGCACGTCTAATGGAACCACAATAAAAAGAGGTGATGAAGAAAACAAAACGTATATGAAGCGTGCTTCACTGGAAGCAAAACGATCCGAGGCCGGCCCCGGCAGCCCCAGCAGCGCCCCCTGGGGGGAGGTGCCTGGGAAGGCCGCTGCCGCCAGGGCCCCGTTACCGCCCTCCACGCCCCCTCCTCGCGATCCTACGGGGTGGGGGCTCTGTCCACGCCACCCACCCCCACCGGGGCAGGGCACGCCCCTACTTCAGCTCGGCGGGGAGGAAACGTCACCCTGTGCGACGCAGGTGCCTTCGCCCTGCCCGCTGGAACCTGCGCAGGTGGGGCAGGGGGCAGGTGGAGGGCTCAGCGGGGGTGGTGGGGTGGGGGGGGTGGGGGCGGGACGGGGGTGTCGCAGCTCACAGAGCGGGGCGCGGCCCAGCCGCGCGCCCCAGGGGAGAGGGGCCTGGAGGCGAGGCACAGGCTCTTGAGGCCTCTGGAAGCCGCCTCCCGCGTCTACGGCCATACCACCCTGAACGCGCCCGATCTCGTCTGACCTCGGAAGCTAAGCAGGGTCGGGCCTGGTTAGTACTTGGATGGGAGACCGCCTGGGAATACCGGGTGCTGTAGGCTTTTTGGCCGCTTCGTCCTTTTGCCCGCAGCCGCCGGCTCGGCTGCTTTCCTCTTCCTGCTCCTTGCGGGACCCCGCCACCCCCACCCCCTGCCCGGGACGGTGACCAGCTCCTCCCGACTCGCCCCCCACCCCCAGCCCCCACCCCCCGCACCACCCTCCCGCCCCGGCGCCGCGGAGGCCACCGCCCGGGCCATAGGGGAATCCGCGCCGCCTCAGGGCACCTCTTGGTTAAGAGGTGCCGTGTCTCCCAGACTCACTCGCGAGAGAGGAGGTCCCCAGTCGTCGTAGGGGGCCCGAGCCCCCGGGACAGAGAGAGGGAAGGCCCCCCGCCCCACCGCCGACCCTCACCACGGCCCCCGGCCCCCGGACCACGGCCCCTGGCCCCCACCCAGAGGCCCTGTGAGGCCGGCCTCGGTAGCCGCAGCCCCGCGCCTTGGGGGCAGGGGCCGGGGAAGGCCGCCGCCGCCCCTGCCCCTTCCCCGCCGTCCCCGGTGGTCGTGGTGCTGGTGGTGCTGGTGGGGGTGGTGGTGGTGGTGGTTGGGGTCTCTGTGCTCCCCATCGGGCAGGGCAGGCTCTTTCTTCAGCTAGGCAGGGAGGAAACGTCCCCTCCGGGGGAGGTGCCTTGGCCCTGCCCGCTGGGACCTGAGCAGGTGGGGCAGGGGGCAGGTGGAGGGCTCGGGGGCAGCGTCCCAGAGAGGGGCGCGGCCGGCCGCGCGCCCCGGACGCGCCGCCCAGCCTGGCGCCGCCAGGGGAGAGGGGCCTGGAGGCGAGGCACAGGCTCTTGAGGCCTCTGGAAGCCGCCTCCTGCGTCTACGGCCATACCACCCTGAACGCGCCCGATCTCGTCTGATCTCGGAAGCTAAGCAGGGTCGGGCCTGGTTAGTACTTGGATGGGAGACCGCCTGGGAATACCGGGTGCCGTAGGGCTTTTTGGAAGGCCTCTCCTTCGGCCCCCAGCCCACCTGTCACCCGCCCCCTGTCGCCGGGCCAGGGCGCTTTCATCTTCTTGCTCCAGGTGGAGCTCTCCAGACCCAGGAGGGGGACCCGCCCCTCTCCACTCCCCGTGGTCAGTGAAACTTATGACGGGGCCCATCTTTCTATCTCTCATCCTAAGATCTCTTTTTTTTTTTTTTTTTTCCTTTTTGTCAGGGGTTTTACTCTTGGCTTCTCTACGTAGGCCTGCAAGGGCCACAAGGGCCTCCAAATTCAGAAGCAAGCGGACGGACAAAATACTCGCAGGCCACGCATTTGGCGCTCTCCGTGAGAGCCTCGTTTTCAAGCACCTGTCATCAGCCGTTGTGTCCAGTTCTACGCTGAGTGCCACCTTTCTAAGCACATTGGTCCCAGTTCACTTGGCGCAATAGGTGCAGTGTCGCTTCAGTGAAGGGAACTTAAATACACGAGGCCATGGAGCTACGAATGCGCTTCCCGGAGCTGTCAGGGGTGCGTCTGAAATACCTTAAGGAACACGGTTATGGACACGGTGTTGTCACTCTGTCTTTGTTTGGGCCGCGCAGACCCGAAGGTTTTCCAGCAAGTTTTCTCCTCCTCGCTAGCTTCTAAAGGGTTTTTCTCGCGCCCCCACCGCCGACCCCCACCCCGACCCCCACCCCCCCCCCCGTTAGTAACGGCGGGAAAGTGACTTTACTGACTGGTAGGGAGTTTGGAAGCTCGTACGTGAAAATGACTCTGAGCGCAGTGCATTGTCAGTGCGTAGCCGCGTTGGGGTTCGGTCTTAACTGTGAGGCATCCTTGTCTCTGGCATTCCTTCGTGGAATACATGTATCGTGCGAGCCGTGGAAATGCCCGCCGAGACCACTTAAACGCACACGCGCGCGCGGACACACACACGCAAGATGACGACGGTGTCTGAGATCTGAGAACATGGGGTCAGAAACCTATGCCACACATAGGTGTGTGTTTGGGCGGGGGTGGAGGCGGGCGGCAGGCCGCCGTGGGGCCGTGGGGGAGGCTTCGGGGCACGTCTAATGGAACCACAATAAAAAGAGGTGATGAAGAAAACAAAACGTATATGAAGCGTGCTTCACTGGAAGCAAAACGATCCGAGGCCGGCCCCGGCAGCCCCAGCAGCGCCCCCTGGGGGGAGGTGCCTGGGAAGGCCGCTGCCGCCAGGGCCCCGTTACCGCCCTCCACGCCCCCTCCTCGCGATCCTACGGGGTGGGGGCTCTGTCCACGCCACCCACCCCCACCGGGGCAGGGCACGCCCCTACTTCAGCTCGGCGGGGAGGAAACGTCACCCTGTGCGACGCAGGTGCCTTCGCCCTGCCCGCTGGAACCTGCGCAGGTGGGGCAGGGGGCAGGTGGAGGGCTCAGCGGGGGTGGTGGGGTGGGGGGGGTGGGGGCGGGACGGGGGTGTCGCAGCTCACAGAGCGGGGCGCGGCCCAGCCGCGCGCCCCAGGGGAGAGGGGCCTGGAGGCGAGGCACAGGCTCTTGAGGCCTCTGGAAGCCGCCTCCCGCGTCTACGGCCATACCACCCTGAACGCGCCCGATCTCGTCTGACCTCGGAAGCTAAGCAGGGTCGGGCCTGGTTAGTACTTGGATGGGAGACCGCCTGGGAATACCGGGTGCTGTAGGCTTTTTGGCCGCTTCGTCCTTTTGCCCGCAGCCGCCGGCTCGGCTGCTTTCCTCTTCCTGCTCCTTGCGGGACCCCGCCACCCCCACCCCCTGCCCGGGACGGTGACCAGCTCCTCCCGACTCGCCCCCCACCCCCAGCCCCCACCCCCCGCACCACCCTCCCGCCCCGGCGCCGCGGAGGCCACCGCCCGGGCCATAGGGGAATCCGCGCCGCCTCAGGGCACCTCTTGGTTAAGAGGTGCCGTGTCTCCCAGACTCACTCGCGAGAGAGGAGGTCCCCAGTCGTCGTAGGGGGCCCGAGCCCCCGGGACAGAGAGAGGGAAGGCCCCCCGCCCCACCGCCGACCCTCACCACGGCCCCCGGCCCCCGGACCACGGCCCCTGGCCCCCACCCAGAGGCCCTGTGAGGCCGGCCTCGGTAGCCGCAGCCCCGCGCCTTGGGGGCAGGGGCCGGGGAAGGCCGCCGCCGCCCCTGCCCCTTCCCCGCCGTCCCCGGTGGTCGTGGTGCTGGTGGTGCTGGTGGGGGTGGTGGTGGTGGTGGTTGGGGTCTCTGTGCTCCCCATCGGGCAGGGCAGGCTCTTTCTTCAGCTAGGCAGGGAGGAAACGTCCCCTCCGGGGGAGGTGCCTTGGCCCTGCCCGCTGGGACCTGAGCAGGTGGGGCAGGGGGCAGGTGGAGGGCTCGGGGGCAGCGTCCCAGAGAGGGGCGCGGCCGGCCGCGCGCCCCGGACGCGCCGCCCAGCCTGGCGCCGCCAGGGGAGAGGGGCCTGGAGGCGAGGCACAGGCTCTTGAGGCCTCTGGAAGCCGCCTCCTGCGTCTACGGCCATACCACCCTGAACGCGCCCGATCTCGTCTGATCTCGGAAGCTAAGCAGGGTCGGGCCTGGTTAGTACTTGGATGGGAGACCGCCTGGGAATACCGGGTGCCGTAGGGCTTTTTGGAAGGCCTCTCCTTCGGCCCCCAGCCCACCTGTCACCCGCCCCCTGTCGCCGGGCCAGGGCGCTTTCATCTTCTTGCTCCAGGTGGAGCTCTCCAGACCCAGGAGGGGGACCCGCCCCTCTCCACTCCCCGTGGTCAGTGAAACTTATGACGGGGCCCATCTTTCTATCTCTCATCCTAAGATCTCTTTTTTTTTTTTTTTTTTTCCTTTTTGTCAGGGGTTTTACTCTTGGCTTCTCTACGTAGGCCTGCAAGGGCCACAAGGGCCTCCAAATTCAGAAGCAAGCGGACGGACAAAATACTCGCAGGCCACGCATTTGGCGCTCTCCGTGAGAGCCTCGTTTTCAAGCACCTGTCATCAGCCGTTGTGTCCAGTTCTACGCTGAGTGCCACCTTTCTAAGCACATTGGTCCCAGTTCACTTGGCGCAATAGGTGCAGTGTCGCTTCAGTGAAGGGAACTTAAATACACGAGGCCATGGAGCTACGAATGCGCTTCCCGGAGCTGTCAGGGGTGCGTCTGAAATACCTTAAGGAACACGGTTATGGACACGGTGTTGTCACTCTGTCTTTGTTTGGGCCGCGCAGACCCGAAGGTTTTCCAGCAAGTTTTCTCCTCCTCGCTAGCTTCTAAAGGGTTTTTCTCGCGCCCCCACCGCCGACCCCCACCCCGACCCCCACCCCCCCCCCCCGTTAGTAACGGCGGGAAAGTGACTTTACTGACTGGTAGGGAGTTTGGAAGCTCGTACGTGAAAATGACTCTGAGCGCAGTGCATTGTCAGTGCGTAGCCGCGTTGGGGTTCGGTCTTAACTGTGAGGCATCCTTGTCTCTGGCATTCCTTCGTGGAATACATGTATCGTGCGAGCCGTGGAAATGCCCGCCGAGACCACTTAAACGCACACGCGCGCGCGGACACACACACGCAAGATGACGACGGTGTCTGAGATCTGAGAACATGGGGTCAGAAACCTATGCCACACATAGGTGTGTGTTTGGGCGGGGGTGGAGGCGGGCGGCAGGCCGCCGTGGGGCCGTGGGGGAGGCTTCGGGGCACGTCTAATGGAACCACAATAAAAAGAGGTGATGAAGAAAACAAAACGTATATGAAGCGTGCTTCACTGGAAGCAAAACGATCCGAGGCCGGCCCCGGCAGCCCCAGCAGCGCCCCCTGGGGGGAGGTGCCTGGGAAGGCCGCTGCCGCCAGGGCCCCGTTACCGCCCTCCACGCCCCCTCCTCGCGATCCTACGGGGTGGGGGCTCTGTCCACGCCACCCACCCCCACCGGGGCAGGGCACGCCCCTACTTCAGCTCGGCGGGGAGGAAACGTCACCCTGTGCGACGCAGGTGCCTTCGCCCTGCCCGCTGGAACCTGCGCAGGTGGGGCAGGGGGCAGGTGGAGGGCTCAGCGGGGGTGGTGGGGTGGGGGGGTGGGGGCGGGACGGGGGTGTCGCAGCTCACAGAGCGGGGCGCGGCCCAGCCGCGCGCCCCAGGGGAGAGGGGCCTGGAGGCGAGGCACAGGCTCTTGAGGCCTCTGGAAGCCGCCTCCCGCGTCTACGGCCATACCACCCTGAACGCGCCCGATCTCGTCTGACCTCGGAAGCTAAGCAGGGTCGGGCCTGGTTAGTACTTGGATGGGAGACCGCCTGGGAATACCGGGTGCTGTAGGCTTTTTGGCCGCTTCGTCCTTTTGCCCGCAGCCGCCGGCTCGGCTGCTTTCCTCTTCCTGCTCCTTGCGGGACCCCGCCACCCCCACCCCCTGCCCGGGACGGTGACCAGCTCCTCCCGACTCGCCCCCCACCCCCAGCCCCCACCCCCCGCACCACCCTCCCGCCCCGGCGCCGCGGAGGCCACCGCCCGGGCCATAGGGGAATCCGCGCCGCCTCAGGGCACCTCTTGGTTAAGAGGTGCCGTGTCTCCCAGACTCACTCGCGAGAGAGGAGGTCCCCAGTCGTCGTAGGGGGCCCGAGCCCCCGGGACAGAGAGAGGGAAGGCCCCCCGCCCCACCGCCGACCCTCACCACGGCCCCCGGCCCCCGGACCACGGCCCCTGGCCCCCACCCAGAGGCCCTGTGAGGCCGGCCTCGGTAGCCGCAGCCCCGCGCCTTGGGGGCAGGGGCCGGGGAAGGCCGCCGCCGCCCCTGCCCCTTCCCCGCCGTCCCCGGTGGTCGTGGTGCTGGTGGTGCTGGTGGGGGTGGTGGTGGTGGTGGTTGGGGTCTCTGTGCTCCCCATCGGGCAGGGCAGGCTCTTTCTTCAGCTAGGCAGGGAGGAAACGTCCCCTCCGGGGGAGGTGCCTTGGCCCTGCCCGCTGGGACCTGAGCAGGTGGGGCAGGGGGCAGGTGGAGGGCTCGGGGGCAGCGTCCCAGAGAGGGGCGCGGCCGGCCGCGCGCCCCGGACGCGCCGCCCAGCCTGGCGCCGCCAGGGGAGAGGGGCCTGGAGGCGAGGCACAGGCTCTTGAGGCCTCTGGAAGCCGCCTCCTGCGTCTACGGCCATACCACCCTGAACGCGCCCGATCTCGTCTGATCTCGGAAGCTAAGCAGGGTCGGGCCTGGTTAGTACTTGGATGGGAGACCGCCTGGGAATACCGGGTGCCGTTGGGCTTTTTGGAAGGCCTCTCCTTCGGCCCCCAGCCCACCTGTCACCCGCCCCCTGTCGCCGGGCCAGGGCGCTTTCATCTTCTTGCTCCAGGTGGAGCTCTCCAGACCCAGGAGGGGGACCCGCCCCTCTCCACTCCCCGTGGTCAGTGAAACTTATGACGGGGCCCATCTTTCTATCTCTCATCCTAAGATCTCTTTTTTTTTTTTTTTTTTCCTTTTTGTCAGGGGTTTTACTCTTGGCTTCTCTACGTAGGCCTGCAAGGGCCACAAGGGCCTCCAAATTCAGAAGCAAGCGGACGGACAAAATACTCGCAGGCCACGCATTTGGCGCTCTCCGTGAGAGCCTCGTTTTCAAGCACCTGTCATCAGCCGTTGTGTCCAGTTCTACGCTGAGTGCCACCTTTCTAAGCACATTGGTCCCAGTTCACTTGGCGCAATAGGTGCAGTGTCGCTTCAGTGAAGGGAACTTAAATACACGAGGCCATGGAGCTACGAATGCGCTTCCCGGAGCTGTCAGGGGTGCGTCTGAAATACCTTAAGGAACACGGTTATGGACACGGTGTTGTCACTCTGTCTTTGTTTGGGCCGCGCAGACCCGAAGGTTTTCCAGCAAGTTTTCTCCTCCTCGCTAGCTTCTAAAGGGTTTTTCTCGCGCCCCCACCGCCGACCCCCACCCCGACCCCCACCCCCCCCCCGTTAGTAATGGCGGGAAAGTGACTTTACTGACTGGTAGGGAGTTTGGAAGCTCGTACGTGAAAATGACTCTGAGCGCAGTGCATTGTCAGTGCGTAGCCGCGTTGGGGTTCGGTCTTAACTGTGAGGCATCCTTGTCTCTGGCATTCCTTCGTGGAATACATGTATCGTGCGAGCCGTGGAAATGCCCGCCGAGACCACTTAAACGCACACGCGCGCGCGGACACACACACGCAAGATGACGACGGTGTCTGAGATCTGAGAACATGGGGTCAGAAACCTATGCCACACATAGGTGTGTGTTTGGGCGGGGGTGGAGGCGGGCGGCAGGCCGCCGTGGGGCCGTGGGGGAGGCTTCGGGGCACGTCTAATGGAACCACAATAAAAAGAGGTGATGAAGAAAACAAAACGTATATGAAGCGTGCTTCACTGGAAGCAAAACGATCCGAGGCCGGCCCCGGCAGCCCCAGCAGCGCCCCCTGGGGGGAGGTGCCTGGGAAGGCCGCTGCCGCCAGGGCCCCGTTACCGCCCTCCACGCCCCCTCCTCGCGATCCTACGGGGTGGGGGCTCTGTCCACGCCACCCACCCCCACCGGGGCAGGGCACGCCCCTACTTCAGCTCGGCGGGGAGGAAACGTCACCCTGTGCGACGCAGGTGCCTTCGCCCTGCCCGCTGGAACCTGCGCAGGTGGGGCAGGGGGCAGGTGGAGGGCTCAGCGGGGGTGGTGGGGTGGGGGGGGTGGGGGCGGGACGGGGGTGTCGCAGCTCACAGAGCGGGGCGCGGCCCAGCCGCGCGCCCCAGGGGAGAGGGGCCTGGAGGCGAGGCACAGGCTCTTGAGGCCTCTGGAAGCCGCCTCCCGCGTCTACGGCCATACCACCCTGAACGCGCCCGATCTCGTCTGACCTCGGAAGCTAAGCAGGGTCGGGCCTGGTTAGTACTTGGATGGGAGACCGCCTGGGAATACCGGGTGCTGTAGGCTTTTTGGCCGCTTCGTCCTTTTGCCCGCAGCCGCCGGCTCGGCTGCTTTCCTCTTCCTGCTCCTTGCGGGACCCCGCCACCCCCACCCCCTGCCCGGGACGGTGACCAGCTCCTCCCGACTCGCCCCCCACCCCCAGCCCCCACCCCCCGCACCACCCTCCCGCCCCGGCGCCGCGGAGGCCACCGCCCGGGCCATAGGGGAATCCGCGCCGCCTCAGGGCACCTCTTGGTTAAGAGGTGCCGTGTCTCCCAGACTCACTCGCGAGAGAGGAGGTCCCCAGTCGTCGTAGGGGGCCCGAGCCCCCGGGACAGAGAGAGGGAAGGCCCCCCGCCCCACCGCCGACCCTCACCACGGCCCCCGGCCCCCGGACCACGGCCCCTGGCCCCCACCCAGAGGCCCTGTGAGGCCGGCCTCGGTAGCCGCAGCCCCGCGCCTTGGGGGCAGGGGCCGGGGAAGGCCGCCGCCGCCCCTGCCCCTTCCCCGCCGTCCCCGGTGGTCGTGGTGCTGGTGGTGCTGGTGGGGGTGGTGGTGGTGGTGGTTGGGGTCTCTGTGCTCCCCATCGGGCAGGGCAGGCTCTTTCTTCAGCTAGGCAGGGAGGAAACGTCCCCTCCGGGGGAGGTGCCTTGGCCCTGCCCGCTGGGACCTGAGCAGGTGGGGCAGGGGGCAGGTGGAGGGCTCGGGGGCAGCGTCCCAGAGAGGGGCGCGGCCGGCCGCGCGCCCCGGACGCGCCGCCCAGCCTGGCGCCGCCAGGGGAGAGGGGCCTGGAGGCGAGGCACAGGCTCTTGAGGCCTCTGGAAGCCGCCTCCTGCGTCTACGGCCATACCACCCTGAACGCGCCCGATCTCGTCTGATCTCGGAAGCTAAGCAGGGTCGGGCCTGGTTAGTACTTGGATGGGAGACCGCCTGGGAATACCGGGTGCCGTAGGGCTTTTTGGAAGGCCTCTCCTTCGGCCCCCAGCCCACCTGTCACCCGCCCCCTGTCGCCGGGCCAGGGCGCTTTCATCTTCTTGCTCCAGGTGGAGCTCTCCAGACCCAGGAGGGGGACCCGCCCCTCTCCACTCCCCGTGGTCAGTGAAACTTATGACGGGGCCCATCTTTCTATCTCTCATCCTAAGATCTCTTTTTTTTTTTTTTTTTTCCTTTTTGTCAGGGGTTTTACTCTTGGCTTCTCTACGTAGGCCTGCAAGGGCCACAAGGGCCTCCAAATTCAGAAGCAAGCGGACGGACAAAATACTCGCAGGCCACGCATTTGGCGCTCTCCGTGAGAGCCTCGTTTTCAAGCACCTGTCATCAGCCGTTGTGTCCAGTTCTACGCTGAGTGCCACCTTTCTAAGCACATTGGTCCCAGTTCACTTGGCGCAATAGGTGCAGTGTCGCTTCAGTGAAGGGAACTTAAATACACGAGGCCATGGAGCTACGAATGCGCTTCCCGGAGCTGTCAGGGGTGCGTCTGAAATACCTTAAGGAACACGGTTATGGACACGGTGTTGTCACTCTGTCTTTGTTTGGGCCGCGCAGACCCGAAGGTTTTCCAGCAAGTTTTCTCCTCCTCGCTAGCTTCTAAAGGGTTTTTCTCGCGCCCCCACCGCCGACCCCCACCCCGACCCCCACCCCCCCCCCCCGTTAGTAACGGCGGGAAAGTGACTTTACTGACTGGTAGGGAGTTTGGAAGCTCGTACGTGAAAATGACTCTGAGCGCAGTGCATTGTCAGTGCGTAGCCGCGTTGGGGTTCGGTCTTAACTGTGAGGCATCCTTGTCTCTGGCATTCCTTCGTGGAATACATGTATCGTGCGAGCCGTGGAAATGCCCGCCGAGACCACTTAAACGCACACGCGCGCGCGGACACACACACGCAAGATGACGACGGTGTCTGAGATCTGAGAACATGGGGTCAGAAACCTATGCCACACATAGGTGTGTGTTTGGGCGGGGGTGGAGGCGGGCGGCAGGCCGCCGTGGGGCCGTGGGGGAGGCTTCGGGGCACGTCTAATGGAACCACAATAAAAAGAGGTGATGAAGAAAACAAAACGTATATGAAGCGTGCTTCACTGGAAGCAAAACGATCCGAGGCCGGCCCCGGCAGCCCCAGCAGCGCCCCCTGGGGGGAGGTGCCTGGGAAGGCCGCTGCCGCCAGGGCCCCGTTACCGCCCTCCACGCCCCCTCCTCGCGATCCTACGGGGTGGGGGCTCTGTCCACGCCACCCACCCCCACCGGGGCAGGGCACGCCCCTACTTCAGCTCGGCGGGGAGGAAACGTCACCCTGTGCGACGCAGGTGCCTTCGCCCTGCCCGCTGGAACCTGCGCAGGTGGGGCAGGGGGCAGGTGGAGGGCTCAGCGGGGGTGGTGGGGTGGGGGGGGTGGGGGCGGGACGGGGGTGTCGCAGCTCACAGAGCGGGGCGCGGCCCAGCCGCGCGCCCCAGGGGAGAGGGGCCTGGAGGCGAGGCACAGGCTCTTGAGGCCTCTGGAAGCCGCCTCCCGCGTCTACGGCCATACCACCCTGAACGCGCCCGATCTCGTCTGACCTCGGAAGCTAAGCAGGGTCGGGCCTGGTTAGTACTTGGATGGGAGACCGCCTGGGAATACCGGGTGCTGTAGGCTTTTTGGCCGCTTCGTCCTTTTGCCCGCAGCCGCCGGCTCGGCTGCTTTCCTCTTCCTGCTCCTTGCGGGACCCCGCCACCCCCACCCCCTGCCCGGGACGGTGACCAGCTCCTCCCGACTCGCCCCCCACCCCCAGCCCCCACCCCCCGCACCACCCTCCCGCCCCGGCGCCGCGGAGGCCACCGCCCGGGCCATAGGGGAATCCGCGCCGCCTCAGGGCACCTCTTGGTTAAGAGGTGCCGTGTCTCCCAGACTCACTCGCGAGAGAGGAGGTCCCCAGTCGTCGTAGGGGGCCCGAGCCCCCGGGACAGAGAGAGGGAAGGCCCCCCGCCCCACCGCCGACCCTCACCACGGCCCCCGGCCCCCGGACCACGGCCCCTGGCCCCCACCCAGAGGCCCTGTGAGGCCGGCCTCGGTAGCCGCAGCCCCGCGCCTTGGGGGCAGGGGCCGGGGAAGGCCGCCGCCGCCCCTGCCCCTTCCCCGCCGTCCCCGGTGGTCGTGGTGCTGGTGGTGCTGGTGGGGGTGGTGGTGGTGGTGGTTGGGGTCTCTGTGCTCCCCATCGGGCAGGGCAGGCTCTTTCTTCAGCTAGGCAGGGAGGAAACGTCCCCTCCGGGGGAGGTGCCTTGGCCCTGCCCGCTGGGACCTGAGCAGGTGGGGCAGGGGGCAGGTGGAGGGCTCGGGGGCAGCGTCCCAGAGAGGGGCGCGGCCGGCCGCGCGCCCCGGACGCGCCGCCCAGCCTGGCGCCGCCAGGGGAGAGGGGCCTGGAGGCGAGGCACAGGCTCTTGAGGCCTCTGGAAGCCGCCTCCTGCGTCTACGGCCATACCACCCTGAACGCGCCCGATCTCGTCTGATCTCGGAAGCTAAGCAGGGTCGGGCCTGGTTAGTACTTGGATGGGAGACCGCCTGGGAATACCGGGTGCCGTAGGGCTTTTTGGAAGGCCTCTCCTTCGGCCCCCAGCCCACCTGTCACCCGCCCCCTGTCGCCGGGCCAGGGCGCTTTCATCTTCTTGCTCCAGGTGGAGCTCTCCAGACCCAGGAGGGGGACCCGCCCCTCTCCACTCCCCGTGGTCAGTGAAACTTATGACGGGGCCCATCTTTCTATCTCTCATCCTAAGATCTCTTTTTTTTTTTTTTTTTTCCTTTTTGTCAGGGGTTTTACTCTTGGCTTCTCTACGTAGGCCTGCAAGGGCCACAAGGGCCTCCAAATTCAGAAGCAAGCGGACGGACAAAATACTCGCAGGCCACGCATTTGGCGCTCTCCGTGAGAGCCTCGTTTTCAAGCACCTGTCATCAGCCGTTGTGTCCAGTTCTACGCTGAGTGCCACCTTTCTAAGCACATTGGTCCCAGTTCACTTGGCGCAATAGGTGCAGTGTCGCTTCAGTGAAGGGAACTTAAATACACGAGGCCATGGAGCTACGAATGCGCTTCCCGGAGCTGTCAGGGGTGCGTCTGAAATACCTTAAGGAACACGGTTATGGACACGGTGTTGTCACTCTGTCTTTGTTTGGGCCGCGCAGACCCGAAGGTTTTCCAGCAAGTTTTCTCCTCCTCGCTAGCTTCTAAAGGGTTTTTCTCGCGCCCCCACCGCCGACCCCCACCCCGACCCCCACCCCCCCCCCCGTTAGTAACGGCGGGAAAGTGACTTTACTGACTGGTAGGGAGTTTGGAAGCTCGTACGTGAAAATGACTCTGAGCGCAGTGCATTGTCAGTGCGTAGCCGCGTTGGGGTTCGGTCTTAACTGTGAGGCATCCTTGTCTCTGGCATTCCTTCGTGGAATACATGTATCGTGCGAGCCGTGGAAATGCCCGCCGAGACCACTTAAACGCACACGCGCGCGCGGACACACACACGCAAGATGACGACGGTGTCTGAGATCTGAGAACATGGGGTCAGAAACCTATGCCACACATAGGTGTGTGTTTGGGCGGGGGTGGAGGCGGGCGGCAGGCCGCCGTGGGGCCGTGGGGGAGGCTTCGGGGCACGTCTAATGGAACCACAATAAAAAGAGGTGATGAAGAAAACAAAACGTATATGAAGCGTGCTTCACTGGAAGCAAAACGATCCGAGGCCGGCCCCGGCAGCCCCAGCAGCGCCCCCTGGGGGGAGGTGCCTGGGAAGGCCGCTGCCGCCAGGGCCCCGTTACCGCCCTCCACGCCCCCTCCTCGCGATCCTACGGGGTGGGGGCTCTGTCCACGCCACCCACCCCCACCGGGGCAGGGCACGCCCCTACTTCAGCTCGGCGGGGAGGAAACGTCACCCTGTGCGACGCAGGTGCCTTCGCCCTGCCCGCTGGAACCTGCGCAGGTGGGGCAGGGGGCAGGTGGAGGGCTCAGCGGGGGTGGTGGGGTGGGGGGGTGGGGGCGGGACGGGGGTGTCGCAGCTCACAGAGCGGGGCGCGGCCCAGCCGCGCGCCCCAGGGGAGAGGGGCCTGGAGGCGAGGCACAGGCTCTTGAGGCCTCTGGAAGCCGCCTCCCGCGTCTACGGCCATACCACCCTGAACGCGCCCGATCTCGTCTGACCTCGGAAGCTAAGCAGGGTCGGGCCTGGTTAGTACTTGGATGGGAGACCGCCTGGGAATACCGGGTGCTGTAGGCTTTTTGGCCGCTTCGTCCTTTTGCCCGCAGCCGCCGGCTCGGCTGCTTTCCTCTTCCTGCTCCTTGCGGGACCCCGCCACCCCCACCCCCTGCCCGGGACGGTGACCAGCTCCTCCCGACTCGCCCCCCACCCCCAGCCCCCACCCCCCGCACCACCCTCCCGCCCCGGCGCCGCGGAGGCCACCGCCCGGGCCATAGGGGAATCCGCGCCGCCTCAGGGCACCTCTTGGTTAAGAGGTGCCGTGTCTCCCAGACTCACTCGCGAGAGAGGAGGTCCCCAGTCGTCGTAGGGGGCCCGAGCCCCCGGGACAGAGAGAGGGAAGGCCCCCCGCCCCACCGCCGACCCTCACCACGGCCCCCGGCCCCCGGACCACGGCCCCTGGCCCCCACCCAGAGGCCCTGTGAGGCCGGCCTCGGTAGCCGCAGCCCCGCGCCTTGGGGGCAGGGGCCGGGGAAGGCCGCCGCCGCCCCTGCCCCTTCCCCGCCGTCCCCGGTGGTCGTGGTGCTGGTGGTGCTGGTGGGGGTGGTGGTGGTGGTGGTTGGGGTCTCTGTGCTCCCCATCGGGCAGGGCAGGCTCTTTCTTCAGCTAGGCAGGGAGGAAACGTCCCCTCCGGGGGAGGTGCCTTGGCCCTGCCCGCTGGGACCTGAGCAGGTGGGGCAGGGGGCAGGTGGAGGGCTCGGGGGCAGCGTCCCAGAGAGGGGCGCGGCCGGCCGCGCGCCCCGGACGCGCCGCCCAGCCTGGCGCCGCCAGGGGAGAGGGGCCTGGAGGCGAGGCACAGGCTCTTGAGGCCTCTGGAAGCCGCCTCCTGCGTCTACGGCCATACCACCCTGAACGCGCCCGATCTCGTCTGATCTCGGAAGCTAAGCAGGGTCGGGCCTGGTTAGTACTTGGATGGGAGACCGCCTGGGAATACCGGGTGCCGTTGGGCTTTTTGGAAGGCCTCTCCTTCGGCCCCCAGCCCACCTGTCACCCGCCCCCTGTCGCCGGGCCAGGGCGCTTTCATCTTCTTGCTCCAGGTGGAGCTCTCCAGACCCAGGAGGGGGACCCGCCCCTCTCCACTCCCCGTGGTCAGTGAAACTTATGACGGGGCCCATCTTTCTATCTCTCATCCTAAGATCTCTTTTTTTTTTTTTTTTTTCCTTTTTGTCAGGGGTTTTACTCTTGGCTTCTCTACGTAGGCCTGCAAGGGCCACAAGGGCCTCCAAATTCAGAAGCAAGCGGACGGACAAAATACTCGCAGGCCACGCATTTGGCGCTCTCCGTGAGAGCCTCGTTTTCAAGCACCTGTCATCAGCCGTTGTGTCCAGTTCTACGCTGAGTGCCACCTTTCTAAGCACATTGGTCCCAGTTCACTTGGCGCAATAGGTGCAGTGTCGCTTCAGTGAAGGGAACTTAAATACACGAGGCCATGGAGCTACGAATGCGCTTCCCGGAGCTGTCAGGGGTGCGTCTGAAATACCTTAAGGAACACGGTTATGGACACGGTGTTGTCACTCTGTCTTTGTTTGGGCCGCGCAGACCCGAAGGTTTTCCAGCAAGTTTTCTCCTCCTCGCTAGCTTCTAAAGGGTTTTTCTCGCGCCCCCACCGCCGACCCCCACCCCGACCCCCACCCCCACCCCCGTTAGTAACGGCGGGAAAGTGACTTTACTGACTGGTAGGGAGTTTGGAAGCTCGTACGTGAAAATGACTCTGAGCGCAGTGCATTGTCAGTGCGTAGCCGCGTTGGGGTTCGGTCTTAACTGTGAGGCATCCTTGTCTCTGGCATTCCTTCGTGGAATACATGTATCGTGCGAGCCGTGGAAATGCCCGCCGAGACCACTTAAACGCACACGCGCGCGCGGACACACACACGCAAGATGACGACGGTGTCTGAGATCTGAGAACATGGGGTCAGAAACCTATGCCACACATAGGTGTGTGTTTGGGCGGGGGTGGAGGCGGGCGGCAGGCCGCCGTGGGGCCGTGGGGGAGGCTTCGGGGCACGTCTAATGGAACCACAATAAAAAGAGGTGATGAAGAAAACAAAACGTATATGAAGCGTGCTTCACTGGAAGCAAAACGATCCGAGGCCGGCCCCGGCAGCCCCAGCAGCGCCCCCTGGGGGGAGGTGCCTGGGAAGGCCGCTGCCGCCAGGGCCCCGTTACCGCCCTCCACGCCCCCTCCTCGCGATCCTACGGGGTGGGGGCTCTGTCCACGCCACCCACCCCCACCGGGGCAGGGCACGCCCCTACTTCAGCTCGGCGGGGAGGAAACGTCACCCTGTGCGACGCAGGTGCCTTCGCCCTGCCCGCTGGAACCTGCGCAGGTGGGGCAGGGGGCAGGTGGAGGGCTCAGCGGGGGTGGTGGGGTGGGGGGGGTGGGGGCGGGACGGGGGTGTCGCAGCTCACAGAGCGGGGCGCGGCCCAGCCGCGCGCCCCAGGGGAGAGGGGCCTGGAGGCGAGGCACAGGCTCTTGAGGCCTCTGGAAGCCGCCTCCCGCGTCTACGGCCATACCACCCTGAACGCGCCCGATCTCGTCTGACCTCGGAAGCTAAGCAGGGTCGGGCCTGGTTAGTACTTGGATGGGAGACCGCCTGGGAATACCGGGTGCTGTAGGCTTTTTGGCCGCTTCGTCCTTTTGCCCGCAGCCGCCGGCTCGGCTGCTTTCCTCTTCCTGCTCCTTGCGGGACCCCGCCACCCCCACCCCCTGCCCGGGACGGTGACCAGCTCCTCCCGACTCGCCCCCCACCCCCAGCCCCCACCCCCCGCACCACCCTCCCGCCCCGGCGCCGCGGAGGCCACCGCCCGGGCCATAGGGGAATCCGCGCCGCCTCAGGGCACCTCTTGGTTAAGAGGTGCCGTGTCTCCCAGACTCACTCGCGAGAGAGGAGGTCCCCAGTCGTCGTAGGGGGCCCGAGCCCCCGGGACAGAGAGAGGGAAGGCCCCCCGCCCCACCGCCGACCCTCACCACGGCCCCCGGCCCCCGGACCACGGCCCCTGGCCCCCACCCAGAGGCCCTGTGAGGCCGGCCTCGGTAGCCGCAGCCCCGCGCCTTGGGGGCAGGGGCCGGGGAAGGCCGCCGCCGCCCCTGCCCCTTCCCCGCCGTCCCCGGTGGTCGTGGTGCTGGTGGTGCTGGTGGGGGTGGTGGTGGTGGTGGTTGGGGTCTCTGTGCTCCCCATCGGGCAGGGCAGGCTCTTTCTTCAGCTAGGCAGGGAGGAAACGTCCCCTCCGGGGGAGGTGCCTTGGCCCTGCCCGCTGGGACCTGAGCAGGTGGGGCAGGGGGCAGGTGGAGGGCTCGGGGGCAGCGTCCCAGAGAGGGGCGCGGCCGGCCGCGCGCCCCGGACGCGCCGCCCAGCCTGGCGCCGCCAGGGGAGAGGGGCCTGGAGGCGAGGCACAGGCTCTTGAGGCCTCTGGAAGCCGCCTCCTGCGTCTACGGCCATACCACCCTGAACGCGCCCGATCTCGTCTGATCTCGGAAGCTAAGCAGGGTCGGGCCTGGTTAGTACTTGGATGGGAGACCGCCTGGGAATACCGGGTGCCGTAGGGCTTTTTGGAAGGCCTCTCCTTCGGCCCCCAGCCCACCTGTCACCCGCCCCCTGTCGCCGGGCCAGGGCGCTTTCATCTTCTTGCTCCAGGTGGAGCTCTCCAGACCCAGGAGGGGGACCCGCCCCTCTCCACTCCCCGTGGTCAGTGAAACTTATGACGGGGCCCATCTTTCTATCTCTCATCCTAAGATCTCTTTTTTTTTTTTTTTTTTCCTTTTTGTCAGGGGTTTTACTCTTGGCTTCTCTACGTAGGCCTGCAAGGGCCACAAGGGCCTCCAAATTCAGAAGCAAGCGGACGGACAAAATACTCGCAGGCCACGCATTTGGCGCTCTCCGTGAGAGCCTCGTTTTCAAGCACCTGTCATCAGCCGTTGTGTCCAGTTCTACGCTGAGTGCCACCTTTCTAAGCACATTGGTCCCAGTTCACTTGGCGCAATAGGTGCAGTGTCGCTTCAGTGAAGGGAACTTAAATACACGAGGCCATGGAGCTACGAATGCGCTTCCCGGAGCTGTCAGGGGTGCGTCTGAAATACCTTAAGGAACACGGTTATGGACACGGTGTTGTCACTCTGTCTTTGTTTGGGCCGCGCAGACCCGAAGGTTTTCCAGCAAGTTTTCTCCTCCTCGCTAGCTTCTAAAGGGTTTTTCTCGCGCCCCCACCGCCGACCCCCACCCCGACCCCCACCCCCCCCCCCCGTTAGTAACGGCGGGAAAGTGACTTTACTGACTGGTAGGGAGTTTGGAAGCTCGTACGTGAAAATGACTCTGAGCGCAGTGCATTGTCAGTGCGTAGCCGCGTTGGGGTTCGGTCTTAACTGTGAGGCATCCTTGTCTCTGGCATTCCTTCGTGGAATACATGTATCGTGCGAGCCGTGGAAATGCCCGCCGAGACCACTTAAACGCACACGCGCGCGCGGACACACACACGCAAGATGACGACGGTGTCTGAGATCTGAGAACATGGGGTCAGAAACCTATGCCACACATAGGTGTGTGTTTGGGCGGGGGTGGAGGCGGGCGGCAGGCCGCCGTGGGGCCGTGGGGGAGGCTTCGGGGCACGTCTAATGGAACCACAATAAAAAGAGGTGATGAAGAAAACAAAACGTATATGAAGCGTGCTTCACTGGAAGCAAAACGATCCGAGGCCGGCCCCGGCAGCCCCAGCAGCGCCCCCTGGGGGGAGGTGCCTGGGAAGGCCGCTGCCGCCAGGGCCCCGTTACCGCCCTCCACGCCCCCTCCTCGCGATCCTACGGGGTGGGGGCTCTGTCCACGCCACCCACCCCCACCGGGGCAGGGCACGCCCCTACTTCAGCTCGGCGGGGAGGAAACGTCACCCTGTGCGACGCAGGTGCCTTCGCCCTGCCCGCTGGAACCTGCGCAGGTGGGGCAGGGGGCAGGTGGAGGGCTCAGCGGGGGTGGTGGGGTGGGGGGGTGGGGGCGGGACGGGGGTGTCGCAGCTCACAGAGCGGGGCGCGGCCCAGCCGCGCGCCCCAGGGGAGAGGGGCCTGGAGGCGAGGCACAGGCTCTTGAGGCCTCTGGAAGCCGCCTCCCGCGTCTACGGCCATACCACCCTGAACGCGCCCGATCTCGTCTGACCTCGGAAGCTAAGCAGGGTCGGGCCTGGTTAGTACTTGGATGGGAGACCGCCTGGGAATACCGGGTGCTGTAGGCTTTTTGGCCGCTTCGTCCTTTTGCCCGCAGCCGCCGGCTCGGCTGCTTTCCTCTTCCTGCTCCTTGCGGGACCCCGCCACCCCCACCCCCTGCCCGGGACGGTGACCAGCTCCTCCCGACTCGCCCCCCACCCCCAGCCCCCACCCCCCGCACCACCCTCCCGCCCCGGCGCCGCGGAGGCCACCGCCCGGGCCATAGGGGAATCCGCGCCGCCTCAGGGCACCTCTTGGTTAAGAGGTGCCGTGTCTCCCAGACTCACTCGCGAGAGAGGAGGTCCCCAGTCGTCGTAGGGGGCCCGAGCCCCCGGGACAGAGAGAGGGAAGGCCCCCCGCCCCACCGCCGACCCTCACCACGGCCCCCGGCCCCCGGACCACGGCCCCTGGCCCCCACCCAGAGGCCCTGTGAGGCCGGCCTCGGTAGCCGCAGCCCCGCGCCTTGGGGGCAGGGGCCGGGGAAGGCCGCCGCCGCCCCTGCCCCTTCCCCGCCGTCCCCGGTGGTCGTGGTGCTGGTGGTGCTGGTGGGGGTGGTGGTGGTGGTGGTTGGGGTCTCTGTGCTCCCCATCGGGCAGGGCAGGCTCTTTCTTCAGCTAGGCAGGGAGGAAACGTCCCCTCCGGGGGAGGTGCCTTGGCCCTGCCCGCTGGGACCTGAGCAGGTGGGGCAGGGGGCAGGTGGAGGGCTCGGGGGCAGCGTCCCAGAGAGGGGCGCGGCCGGCCGCGCGCCCCGGACGCGCCGCCCAGCCTGGCGCCGCCAGGGGAGAGGGGCCTGGAGGCGAGGCACAGGCTCTTGAGGCCTCTGGAAGCCGCCTCCTGCGTCTACGGCCATACCACCCTGAACGCGCCCGATCTCGTCTGATCTCGGAAGCTAAGCAGGGTCGGGCCTGGTTAGTACTTGGATGGGAGACCGCCTGGGAATACCGGGTGCCGTAGGGCTTTTTGGAAGGCCTCTCCTTCGGCCCCCAGCCCACCTGTCACCCGCCCCCTGTCGCCGGGCCAGGGCGCTTTCATCTTCTTGCTCCAGGTGGAGCTCTCCAGACCCAGGAGGGGGACCCGCCCCTCTCCACTCCCCGTGGTCAGTGAAACTTATGACGGGGCCCATCTTTCTATCTCTCATCCTAAGATCTCTTTTTTTTTTTTTTTTCCTTTTTGTCAGGGGTTTTACTCTTGGCTTCTCTACGTAGGCCTGCAAGGGCCACAAGGGCCTCCAAATTCAGAAGCAAGCGGACGGACAAAATACTCGCAGGCCACGCATTTGGCGCTCTCCGTGAGAGCCTCGTTTTCAAGCACCTGTCATCAGCCGTTGTGTCCAGTTCTACGCTGAGTGCCACCTTTCTAAGCACATTGGTCCCAGTTCACTTGGCGCAATAGGTGCAGTGTCGCTTCAGTGAAGGGAACTTAAATACACGAGGCCATGGAGCTACGAATGCGCTTCCCGGAGCTGTCAGGGGTGCGTCTGAAATACCTTAAGGAACACGGTTATGGACACGGTGTTGTCACTCTGTCTTTGTTTGGGCCGCGCAGACCCGAAGGTTTTCCAGCAAGTTTTCTCCTCCTCGCTAGCTTCTAAAGGGTTTTTCTCGCGCCCCCACCGCCGACCCCCACCCCCACCCCGTTAGTAACGGCGGGAAAGTGACTTTACTGACTGGTAGGGAGTTTGGAAGCTCGTACGTGAAAATGACTCTGAGCGCAGTGCATTGTCAGTGCGTAGCCGCGTTGGGGTTCGGTCTTAACTGTGAGGCATCCTTTTCTCAGCAGTCCCCTGTTGAATATGTTTATCATCATAGCCCTAGAAATGACCCTCAAGACCACTACACACACCTCGGATCACAGAGTTGATATCTGAGAACATGGGGTCAGAAATTCATGCCACAAGTTTGAGGGGTTGCTACTTGCAGTGGCGAAGAATTAGTATAAATTGGAACATGCATAATAGAACAGAAATAAATAGAGAGACTACAAAAAGTAAAAAATTTTAAATCATTGTTAATTTTTAAAAACAATTTAAAATATTAAAAGGAAAGAAATTTATTCCCCCTGATACCGTAGTCATATAGATTTTATCCAGCAATGCCATGTCACCTGTTATGGGTCAGTTTTGAGCGTGACTACTAGATCAGAGTAGTCAAGGCGTTAGCCCCAGAGGTCAAGACCCGTCATTTATATCACCCCAGACCACACCAGAAGTGGTCATATCTACCGATGCCTGGGCCACAGGGTCAATGCCATGTAAGGCCTCGGCACTCAAGACCAAATCCAGTGAGTCCGCAGCAATGTGACCAAGCCACCCAAGGCTGTGATGAACTGAGACCAGATCCTCCTGTGTGAAAGTAGTCTAAGCCACTGGCCATCCCCTGTGGCCCATAAACTATCTGCAATCCCTCAGTGAGCTACACAGGGACATAGCTTCCTCACTGCTAAGTGGCACTTTAGTAGCAGGCTTTACTATGGACATTGCATTTATGTTTACAATGCTCTGACCTGAGCTCTCACACTTGAGCATATCTTAAAGATGGCTCATGAGCACCAAGGGAGATCTTGCACAGAGTTACTCAGTCAGGCATGAAGCATTCGAGGAAGGACTCCAGGTCCACCACACACACCGTGACTCTGCAAAACGTACTTCCCTTCTGAGCTTGTGTATCCACATTCAAGTAGCTAAAGCACCAAAGCTTTGACATTCTCAAAAATCCCAAAAGGGAGAAAAGAATAATAAGAGGGAGAAAGAATGAGGATGAGACCCTAGGCACTTCTCATGATCGATCACCCTGTACATCGTCGGCAGCCGTCCGTCTCGAGAGACGATGGTGTAGCTTTTTTAAGAGTCTATCTGCACCGCCGAGAATGGCTGTGCAGTCCGACTCGGGAGTGACACGGTATCTGTCTCCTCCCGTGTTGAATCGACATCTTGCGATGACGCTGAAGCTACAGAGCCTGGGCAGGGTAATATGGAGGGTCTGCTGTTGCCCATGCAGCAGACCCCCCCTCTCTTCGCAGCTGAAGGGTCCAAGGGAAAGACGGAGTCGATACAGCTTGGGTTCAGGTGCGCCGCAGGAGTTGCCGGTGTTGACTACAACGTCAAACCGCCTTAGGGACTCCGGCTCCGGATTTTCTGTCGGGGTTTACTCCCTTAGCCTTTCCCCTGAAGAGGTATGCCGCAAGGCAGCGGAGGTTTTTTGGAATCATATCAAGCATACTCTCTTGCTAAAATGATATGCAACAAGAAAAAAACTTAAAAAGGCAAAAATATGGAGACTAAATAACATGTTACTAAACAGTGAATGGGTTAACAATGAGATCAAGGAAGAAATCAAAAGATACCTTGAAACAAATGAAAATGAGATCACAACCACCCACAGTCTATAGGACACAGGGAGAGCAGTCCTAAGAGGGAAGTTCACAGCATTACAGGCCTACCTCAAGAAGCAAGAAAAAGCTCAGATAAATAATCTAACCTAACAATAGGAAAATAAAATAAAATAAAGCCCAAAGTGAGCATAAGAAAGGAAATAATAAAGATCAGAGCAGGAATAAATAAAATAGTCTAAAAAAAATACAGAAGTTTAATGAAACCAAGAGCTATTTCATTTGAGAAGATAAACAAGACTGACAAACCTTCAACCAGATTCAACAAGAAGAAACGAATAAGAAGAAGTAACAACGGACACCACAGAAATACAAAGGTTATAAGACAAATTAGGAACAACTATATGCCAACAAATTGGACAGTCCGGACAAAATTCCTAAACACGTACCATCTTCTCATACTGAATCAGGAAGAATCAGAAGAACTGAATAGGCTGATTACAATTAATGAAAACAAAAGCAGACATTTAAAAACTCCCAACAAACAACATAAGTCCTGGACCAGGTGGCTTCCCAGGTAAAGTTAACCAAACATTCAAAAGAACTAACACGTCTCGTACTCAACTATTCCAAAACATATCAAGAGAAGGCAACACTTCCAAGCTCATTTCATAAGGCCAGCATTATCCTAATTCCAAAACCCAATAAAGACACTACACAAAGATAGAAAATTATAGACCAATATCCCTGATGAACATCAACACTAACGTCCTCCACAAAATAGAGCAAACCGATCCAGCAATGCATTAAGAAGGTCACACACCATGATCAAATGGGATTTTTTTTCCCAGATGCAAGGTTGGCACAATATCCACAAAGCAATAAACACGATACACCACATAGGGAAAATGAAGGATAAAAACATTATGATCCTATCAATAGAGGCAGAAAAAGCATTTGATTAAATGCAGCATCCATTTATGATTAAAAATTCTCAGCAAATGGAAGTAGAGGGAACATACCTCAATATAACAAAGGCCACATGTGACAAAGCCACAGGCAACACCGTATTCAACAGACAAAAAATAAAAGTGTCTCTTAGGATCAGGAACAAGACACGGATGTCCGCTTTCACCAGTCTTATTCTATACAGTACTGGACGTCTTAATCACGGCAATCAAGCAAGAAGAAAAAACAGACAAACAAATTATAAAGAAAGAAGTAAAACTGTCATTATTTGAAGTCATATGTACTATATATAGAGAACCCTAAAGATTCCACGAAAAACTACTAGAACCGATAAATACCCGGAAATCAGTTGCATTTTTATATGCCAATAACGAACTATCAGAAAAAGAAACTAAGAAAATGATCCCATTTATAACTGCAACCAAAAAAAAAAAAAAAAAAAAAAAAGAGCAAAAAAATCCTGAGAAATAAATTTAACCAAGGATGTAAAAGATCTAAAGTCAGAAAAGTGTAAGGGCTCTGAAGAAACTGAAGAAGACAGAAGATGAAGCGTATACTCTGTTCATGAATAAGAAGCATCAGCGTCACTAAAATGTCCATAGTAACCAAAGCCATCTATAGCTTCAACGCAATCCCTAACAAGACAGCAATGGCGCATTTCACAGATCTAAAACAAATATTCCAAAAACGTATATGGAAACACGAAAGACCCTGAAAAGCCTCAGCAGTTGAAAGAAAGAACAACAAAGCAGGAGGGACCGCAATACCCGACCTCACACTACACTGTGAGGCCACAGTGAACGAGACAGCCCGGCACTGGCACAAAGCCAAGAAAGAACAAACACCGGGCAGAAGAGTCTCTTTAATAAGTGGTGTTGGGAAAACCGGACAGGGACATGCAAACAAATGAAACTAGATCAGCTTCTGACACCATACACAAGAATAAACGCAAAATGGATGAAAGACGTATACGTAAGACTCAAAACCATAGGTAGTAAAATATCAAACATTTCTCGTAGCAATATTTTTCTAATATATGTCCTCAGGCAAGAGAAACAAAAGAAAAACGGAACAAATGGACTCCAGCAAACTGAAGTTTTTGCAGAGCAAAGGAAACCATCAACAAAATGAAGACAACCTACTGGACTTCCGGTGAAGATGGAAGTGTAAGAAGACACACTTCACCTCCTCACGCAACCACAGGAAAAGTCACAACTACCTTCAAAACAAAATACACCCAGGACCACCAGAAAATCTAACTGTAAGGAAGTCCAACAACCAAGGATTTAAGGAAGCCACATTCATCCAGATGGGTAGGAGGGGTGGAGATAGGGAGTCAGGGCGGAGGGGATTCGGTGTGGCGGGGAGCAGCGGCGTCAGAACAGGCGGTCCCACATTCACGTGCGGTGGATAAAAATCAGGAGGGACACCTTGGGAGCGAGCGATCCCAGCCCCAGGCCAGACTGCACAGCCCAGGGTTCCAGCGCTGGGAAGATAAACCCCGTAACTCCCGGCTGTAAAAACCAGTGGGGATTGGGGCAGCCGAAGAAACTGCCTGTTTCTCAGGGAAGTCCATTTAAAGGACCCACACAGCTTAGGACATACACAAACCCACCCACTCTGGGAACCACCACCACGGCAACAGCTAGAAGGGTGCCAATGGCGTATGGGAAGTGGGTGACATGACTGGAAATGGGGCGAGTGCCAGGAAAACCTCTGCAACCCCTACCCCCTCCACAGAGCCACAAAGTGCTGAAGTGAGCTGGCTGGCCCTGGCGAATACCTAAGGCTTTGCTCCATACAATTTAACAGGCGTGCTAAGACAGGGAGTCAAAGCAGCTCCAATGAACACACAGAAACAAACACAGGGAGGCTACCAAATGAGGAGACAAAGAAATATGGCCCAAGTGAAAGAACAAAACAAAACCGCAGAAAAAGAACTAAATAAAAAAGGAGACGGCCAACCTATCGGATACAGAGTTCAAAACATTGGTGATCAGGATGCTCAGAAAAACACACTGAGTACGGCAAAATCATAAGGGAAGAAATGAAAGCTATACTAAGTGAAATAAAGACAAGTCCACAGGGAACCAACAGTGAAAGGAAGGAAGCCAGGGTTCAAATCAACAATTTGGAACATAAGGAAGAAATAAACATTCAACCACAATGGAATGAACAGACAAGAACTAAAAAGAAACAAGGACAGTAAAAGAAGACTCTGGGACATGCCAACATCCAAATCACAGGGATGCCACAAGAAGAGGAAGAGCGAGTAATTGAAGTTACTTGAAAAAATAATGTAAGAAAACTTCCCCAATTTGGTGAAGGAAATGGACATAACACGTCCAGGAAGCACAGAGAATCCCAAACAAGTTGGACCCAAAGAGGACCACACCAAGGCACATCATAAGTAAAATGCCAAAGGTAAAAGAAAAGAGAGAATCTTAAAAGTAGCAAGAGGAAAGCAGGGAGTTACCTACAAAGAAGTTCTCATAAGACTATCAGCTGATTTCTCAAAAGAAACTCTGCAGGCAAGAAGGGACTGGCAAGAAGTATTCAATGTGATGAAAAGCAAGGGCCTACAACCACGATGACTCTATCCAGCAAAGCTATCATTTAGAATGGAAGGGCAGATGAAGTGCTTCCAAGACAAGGTAAAGCTAACAGAGTTCATCATCCCCAAGCCATTATTATATGAAATGTCAAACGGATTTATTTAAGAAAAAGAAGATCTAAACTATGAACACTAAAATGACAACAAACTCACAACTACCAACAACTGAATCTAAAAAACAAAAACAGACTAAGCAAACAACTAGAACAGGAACAGAATCACAGATGTGGAGATCATTTGGAGGGTTTTCACCATGGGGGGAGGGATGGGGAAGAATGAGGGAAAGGGTACAGAGATTAAGCAGCATAACTGGTAGGTACAAAATAGGGGGATGTTAAGACTGCTATAGGAAATGGAGAAACCAAAAAACTTACATGCACGACCCATGGACATGAAATAAGGGGGGTGGGATTGCTGGAGGCAAGGGGGGTACTGGGCAGAGGGAAGCAAAGGGAAAATCGTGGGACAATTGTAATAACATAATCAATAAAATATGCTTAAAAAAAAAGACAACCCACTGAATTGGAGAACATATTCATAATGATACATCTGATAAGTGGTTAATGTCCAGTATTTATAAAGGACTTATACAACTTAACATCAAAAACGAAACAAAACAAGAACAACAATCTAATTAAAAAATGGACAAAGCACCTGAATAGACACTTCTTCAAAGACACGCACATGGCCAAAGACATGAAAAAATGCTCAACGTTACTGATCATTTAAGAAACACAAATGAAAGCCGCAATGAGGTATTACCTCACACCAGTCAGAATCGCTACTCTCAACAAATCAACACACAACACGTGCTGGCGAGGATGTGGGAAAAGGGGAGCCCTCGTGCACTGCTGGTGGGAATGTAGACTGGTGCAGCCCCTGTGGAAAACAGTATGGAGTTTCCTCAAAAAATTAAAAATGGAACTGCCGTATGACCCAGCTCTACCACCTCTGGGAACGTATCCAAAGAAACCCAAAACAGTAATTCAAAAGAATATATGCACCTCTATCCTCACTGCAGCGTTAGCTCTAAGAGCCAAGACCTGAAAGCAGCCCAAGTGCCCAGCAGCAGATGAGCGGATACTAACGCTCTGGTACCTTTACACAGCGGAGCACGACTGGGGCAGAACAGAGAAGGAAATCTCACCTTTTGTGGCAGCACAGATGGACCTAGAGGGCGTTGTGCTGAGTGAAATAAGCCCCTCAGAGGAAGACAAGCACCCTATGACTTCACCCATATGCGGAATCTAACGAACAAAACAAACTAAGAAACAAACCAGAAACAGAAGCAGAGATACACAAAACGTACGGACACTATCGGAGGGGAGAGACGCTGGGGGGCTGGGGAAAAGGGGAAGGGATAAAGCAGAGAAGAAAAACTCACAGACACAGACAGCAGGGTGGTGATGACCAGAGGGGGGCGGTGCGGGGCAGGGAGGAGAGGGTGCAGGGGGGCAAACGGTGACGGAAGGGGCCTGGGCCTGGGGCGGCGAGCACACACCACAGTGCGCAGATGCTGTGCTAGCGAACTGTACACCTGAAGCCTATCTAGTTTTATTTACCAAGGTGGCCCAAAAAATTCAATAAAAGAAAAGAGAAGAAAAAGTAAAAAATACCTTCGAGTTTTTCTAAATGAAGTTTGGTGAAATAGTAATAACCTTATCACTACCCTAAGACGTAGCCCATCAAATCTGTCCCAGAAAAAATGAAAACTGTGTTCCCACAAAAACTGTTCAGAAAATAAATTTTAGAAAACAAAAACAAAAAACACCCAGAAAACAACTGGAAGCAAGGCAGATGTCCGCCAATGGGCGAACGTTAAACAAACTGAGGGACAGGACGCCTTGGAATACTACTCAGCAATGAAAAGGAGCAAACTACCGGCACAGGCAACCTGAATGAACCACCAGCGAATCATGAGGAGGGAACGAGAGAACGCCCAAGGGTTACAGGTCGTGCGGCTCCGGTAACACGCCAGTCCTGAGACGTGGGCCCCGCGGGGAGCGGGCTGAGCAGGCCGCAGGGCTGGGAGGGCGGGGGGTGGCTGGGCGGGCCCTGGGGCGGCGGGGGTGCCCTGCTGTAAATCTGTGAGGCCTGGGGGCCTCGGGGCAGGACACGGGGGAAATCTAGGTAGTGTCTCTTACAACTGCAGTGGCGGCTACAATGACCTCAGAATAAAAAGTTTAATTAAAAAGAAATCAAACTTGTTACTTCCCCAAAACTTCCTTTTCACACACAGAAACTATACTGGAAGGGGGGACCTCCAACAGCCTAAGAGCCAGAGGTTCCAGCCACTAAGGCGTCAGCCACCACTGGAGGCCGCCAGCGTCCTGCCCAGGAGGGCTACCTGCCAGGACCCTCCGCTACACTGCCTGAGTTCCCCGGGCCTTTCCAACAGCTTCTGGAGACTACATACAAGTTTACGCACATACCCTCTCTCAGGCCTGTCTACCTGACCACGGGCAGATCGGGGTTGCACCGAGGAGAACTCCAGCTGTTCCGACAAAGGCCAAACGGGCAGGCCACGGGCAGACAAGGAGCAGGCGTCCCGGTCTGCTTCTCACAGCGTTGTCACGCTGCCACACTGATGCTTTGCAGAAACATACAGACCTCTGGATGCAGCCACCCAATCACAACCAGCTCCAAGGCATCCAGAACATCACATACTTGGCTCTCAGCTCCATGCGTCCTGTCTGTGGCTCAGAGAGCTGGGAGGGGGGAGTCCGTGATGGATTTCTAACAGGTGCTTAACCTGACTTTTTCCTGTCCTTTTGGGCTCACCCGCCCTCGGGGAGCATGTGGCATTGACACAAGCAGTCAGACATGTCACATAATATGATAACTAAAGAAGAGAGACCCAAAGTTATCAATGCAAACAGGGTCCCACCTTCCCATCTCCCTGGAAACATCCCATCGTCCTGAAGTCCCTCTATCATTGGGTGCCCCCTCACCGTCCAAAGCTCACCTCCACAGACAAATACCTTCTACTTGGAAAAGGGCGATTCACTGTCTCCTAGGAAGGCCCCCTCAAAATCTCACGCCCCCTTCAAATACAGCAGCTGGCCCAAAGCCAACTGTTTACTGAGGGCTTACTGTGACCGCTGCTGCCATTAATCTAGGACCCTCCTGCCTCCCTCTTCTCTGAACTGCTCCGTTTCACTTACACCTCCCTGGGGAATGAAAAATATGCTTCAGACCTCTGAGCTTGAACAAGCAGTTTTCTGTGTGGTGGGCTCTTCATCCCATCCTGCTGGCAGCTCCCTGCCCACCCTCCCAGGTCTCACCTCCCAACCCCAAGCCGTCTGTGCTCCTTCTCTCTTAGAGCACATCAGCTCCATGGGGACAAGAACCTCACCTTCGTTCAGTGAAGTGCCCAGTGCCAGAAAGGGCTCCAGCGACTGAACGAGTGAACACAGGAATCACTCAATGGACACACTTATTTGTCACCACCTCCCAGCTGAGAACTGAACGGCTCCCCAACTATTGTCCAAGTGCTGTTGGCAAGGCCTTCCCAGCCAGGACGGTGAGCCCGAACCGCACCTCTGACTTCCACACACGGAGTTCCCAGATCACCAGGAGGCAGACTGGGCGGCACCGACGAACCACCGGCAAGCAGACATGCTGAACTTCAACTACACTTCTCCTTCTTCCAAATCCAACCCCCAGTCACAGCAGCACGCGCGCCACGCGGGCCCAGGCAAACCAGAAGCACTGTGGGAAAGCTGGCACTCCTAGAGAGCAGCAGCGAGGCAAAAACACTGACATTTCCACGTTCTTGCCCCAGGAACCCCATGACCAGAAACTGAGCCTAAAGAAACACCACAGACAGAAGAAAAAAGTTCCACTCATGATTTGGGAGGAACTCGATGTCCCATAGCGAAAATGGCTAAATGAATGGTAATTTATCAACTCACTCAATTACACAGCTAGAGAAGGAAAACTCTGACTCCAAAAAACCTCCGCTGCCTTGCGGCATACCTCTTCAGGGGAAAGGCTAAGGGAGTAAACCCCGACAGAAAATCCGGAGCCGGAGTCCCTAAGGCGGTTTGACGTTGTAGTCAACACCGGCAACTCCTGCGGCGCACCTGAAGCCAAGCTGTATCGACTCCGTCTTTCCCTTGGACCCTTCAGCTGCGAAGAGAGGGGGGGTCTGCTGCATGGGCAACAGCAGACCCTCCATATCACCCTGCCCAGGCTCTGTAGCTTCAGCTTCACTGGAGAGGACACTCCAGCGTCATCGCAAGATGTCGATTCAACACGGGAGGAGACAGATACCGTGTCACTCCCGAGTCGGACTGCACAGCCATTCTCGGTGGTGCAGATAGACTCTTAAGAAGCTACACCATCGTCTCTCAAGATGGACGGCTGCCGCCGCCGCCGCCGCCTACGACGACGATAATGGAATATCACTCAACCATAAAAAAGAATGGAATCTTACCATTATTGACAAAACTGATGGCCTTAAAGGCATCATGCTAAATGAAATGAGTCCTACAAATACCATATGATTTCACTTATATGTGGAATCAAGAAACCAAAATAAATGAACAGAATGGAAGCAGACTCATAGATGCAGAGAACAGACTGATGGTCACCAGATGGGAAGGGGGTTGGGGAGCTGGGTGAAAAGGTGAAGGAATTGAGAACTAGAAATTGGAGGAGCCAGTCAAGATGGTGGCAGAGGCAGATGTGACTCACCTCTTCACACAACCACATCAAAATTACAACTAAAATATAGAATAACCATCAGCCAGAACCATCAGAAATCGAGTTGGATGGAAATCTAACATAATTAAAGAAACCACATCCATCGAGAAAAGTAGGAGGGGCACAGACATGGAATGGGCTGGCCCCTCACCCACGTGTGGTGGATTAGGATTGGGAAGGGACATCTCAGGAGCGAGGGGACCCAACCCCACACCAGGCCCCCAGCCCAGGGTTCCAGTGCCAGGAAGATAAGTCCCCGCAACTTATGGCTGCAAAATCTAGCGGGGATTGAGTCAGTGCAATCAACTGCTGGAGCCCAAAGCAGTTCCTCTTAAAGAACCCGCACAGAGACTCACCTACTCAGACTCACGCCCTCTGATCTCCAGCACCAGGGTAGAAGCTTGAAAGGTACCAGTGGCACACAGGGAGGAACTGAAATGTCTGGCATCAAGGCCAGCAGAGGCCATTGTGTCTCTTCTAAAGCCTCCCATAACAGAGCTGTCAGGCTGTTGCCATATCTGAGACTCCATCAACCTGGCGAACATGAGGCCCAGAGACTCCTCCCCACTGAACTTACCGGCCCACCCAAGCTCCGTCTCCATATGAATGGCTGCTGTTGGCTCCTGCTTCACAACTTCCTAAATCCTCTCAAATAAGCAACAGCTGGCCTCAGTGAGCCTCCAGCATAGCATTAGCAGCAACCAGCCTAGATTCACACCTTGGCTTCCCCTGGGAATCTCCAAGCCCAGCACAAGTAGCAGCCATCTCAGATTGCTTTATAGCTCAGCCAGGGTGGCCAGGGGCAGAAAACAGGTGGGGGCTGACCTTGGCCTGTACCACCCGGGAAAACCCCAGGGCCAATGCACCCAGTGGACAGCTACAGACAACGTCAGAGAGCCACCACGCTGACCCTGCACAGCTGATCCTCCACGGAGGGTGGAGGATGGTGGTCAGTGGTCACAGGCAATCCTTGCAGCTGACTGGCCCGGTTTAGTCCCTCCCACTGACCTGCTGTGGGCAACCACTCCTCGTGGTTTAAGGAACTGTAGCCCCGGCCTGAGCATGACGAGCCGCCAGCTTTCTGGCCATGCTCGTCTCTAAGTCTCAACATAGGCTGTGTGTGGAGCATGACGGACAACCACGCAGAGGGTTGCCATGGGAATTGGATCCAAGGATGCTTGTTATGCTCATTATGCTTTAGAACTTGCTCTGCTTTCCTTATCAGTAAGGTAACATAAACAACCTCTAGCAAAGAGCATATGAGACCTTGCATCTGGTCAAGATGTTTTATGGACCCTGACACAGGCTGGTCACTGTGGTCCCTACACTGGTATGTGTAATCTGTTACTGTCAAACGCCTAATGGCTATTGACGATTTATGAATTTTAGCCTTGTATCTCTCGTATGTATCCTCCTCAATAAAAGGCATAAGGGATGAAGGTTTGGTCTCCACTAGAGAGGCAGTCACCTTCCTTCCCCCAGACATAATAAAGTCTCCTGGGTAAGTTTGTTCTGCTGTGGTCACGAAGCCTCTGCTGGACAGAGCAACTTCCAACTGAGCCTAGGGTGTGTGTGGCACCACCGACATAACCTGCCAACAGCAACCAAGGCTCAACTACAAGAGGAAGGTGTACTCAGCCCACACCAATGGCACACCTCAAGTTCCCAGCTTGGGTGATAGGGGAGGCTGTGCCACTGGACCCTATAGGACACCTACTACAGTAGGCCACGCTACCAAGGCACGGAGTCAAGGCAGTTCTACCTAGTACACAGAAACAAACACAGGGAGGCTGCTAAATTGAAGAGGCAAAGAAATATGACCCACATGAAAGAACAGAACAAAACCCCAGATAAAGAAATATATGAAATGTAGATAGCCAACCTATCAGATGCAGAGTTCAAAACACTGGTAATCAGGATGCTCAAAGAAATTATTGAGTACAGCCACAAAATCAATGAAAAAGTGAAGGTTATACAAAGTGAAATGAAGAAAAATATACAAGGAACCAACTGTGATAGGAAGAAAGCCAGGATTCAAATCAACAATTTGGAACAAAAAGAAGAAATAAACATGTACCCAAAACAGAAAGAAGAGACAAGAATTGAACCTCTAGGACAACTTTAAACATACCAACATCTGAATCCTAGCGGTGCCAGAAGGAGAAGAGAAAGAGCAAGAGACTGAAAACCTATTTGAAAAAATGAAAAACAGCTTCCCAAATTTGGTGAAGGAAATAGACATACAAGTCCAGGAAGCAAAGAGAGTCCCAAACAAGCTAGACCCAAAGAGGACCACACCAAGACACATCATAATTAAAATGCCAAAGGCGAAAGATAAAGAGAGAATCTTAAAAGCAACAAGAGAAAATAAGAGAGTTACCTACAAAGGAGTTCCCATAAAACTATTGTGGGCAACCACTCCTCACGGTTTAAGGAATTGTAGACCCGGCCCGAGCATGATGAGCCGCCAGCATCCTGGCCGCTCTTGACTCTATGTCTCAACATAAGGCTGCATGCGGAATGTCACTGTCAACCACTCAGAGGGTTGTTGCCATGGGAATTAGATCAAAGAGCGCTCATCATGCTCATTATGCTTTAGAACTTGCTCTGCTTTTCTTATCAGCAATGTGGTGTAAGCTATCTTTAGCAGGGAGTATATGGGACCCTGCACCTGGTCCGAATGTTTTATAGACTTTGACTCTAATCGGTCAGTGTGATTCCTGATTTAGTGTATGTTATCGGTTACTGTGAAACAACTGAATACAATAGGCAATTTAAGAATTTTAGCCTTGTATCTCTCATATGTATCCTCCTCAATAAAAGACATGAGGGATGAAGGTTTGGCTGCTGGTCTCCACTAGAGAGGCAGTCACCTTCCTTCCCCCAGACATGACAAAGTGTCCTGGGTAAGTCTGTTCCACTGTGGTCACGAAGCCTCTCCTGGACAGAGCAACTTCCAACCGAGCCTAGGGGGTGTGTGGCACCTCCACCATAGACTGACTATCAGTTGATTTCTCAAAAGAAACTTTGCAGGCTAGAAGAAGCTAGCAAGAAGTATTCAAAGTGATGAAAAGCAAGGACCGACAACCAAGACTACTCTACCTACCAAAGCTATGCTTTAGAATAGAAGGGCAGATAAAGTGCTTCCCAGAGAAGGTAAAGCTAAAAGAGTTTATCATCACCAAGCCCTTATTATATGAAATGTTAAAGGGACTTATTTAAGAAAAAGATAAAAACTATAAACATTAAAATAACAACAAACTTACAACTATCAACAACTGAATCTAAAAAATAAAAATAAAAATAAATTAAGCAAACAACCAGAACAGGAATAGATCATAGGTGCGGGATCATTTGGAGAGTGATCAGCTGGGAGGGAAAGGGGAGAAATGGGGAAATGGTACAGGGACTAAGAAGCAAAATTGGTAGGAACAAAATAGACAGGGGGAAGTTAAGAATAATACAGGAAAGGGTGAAGCCAAAGAACTTACATGCACGATCAATGGACATGAACTAATAGGGGTGAGGTGTGGATTGCTGGAGGGAAGGGGGTATCGGGCAGGGGCAAAGGGAAAAACATCGAGACAACTTAACAGCATAATCAATAAAATATACTTTAAAAAAAGCAAAAAAAGTAGAAATTGGTAATTACAAAATAGTCATGGGGATGTAAAGTACAGCACAAGGAATATAGCCAATAATACTGTAATAACTGTGTATGGTTTCAGATGCGTTCAAGGCTTACAGGGGTGCGGGGGTCACTAAGTTATATATGTCTAACCACTATCCTATACACCTGAAGATAATATAATATTGAATGTCAACTGTAATTGAAAAATTGAGAAAAAAATTTTAAAGTAGTTCACCCAATCCAATAATGCAGTGAAAAAATAAAAATGACAGAATGATCAAGGAATTGTAGCTCAGGAATTCGGGGATGATTTACTATCAGAAAATCTATCAATGTAATAATAGAGTAAAGTTAAAAAATTATAGGATTATCTTCCAAATAAAGAATAGAATTTTATAAATTCAATATTCCTTCCTGATTAAAGAGTCCTAGAACAGGAATAGAATGAAATTGTCTCAATTTTATAAAGGCCACATACCCAGAACCTATATGCGAGCCCTTCACATTTCACAGAGGAATTTCAGGTGCCATCCTCTTAGGATGAAACCTACCCACTTCCTGTGCCCCTGCTTCCTCTGTAGACTAGGGTGCTGGCTAGAAAAGAGACACTGTTAACACGGCCTGAAGAAGACATAACATATAAGAACCAGTAGAGGGAGAAGAAACTGTCAATATATGCAGAAGATGCTGATCCATACAAAAAACCTAACGGAATAAACTGTTATAATGAAAATGAAAGTTCAGCAAGAAAGTTGGATATAAGAACAATTTACAAAAGCCAATAGTGTTCTACACACGCAATGAACAGCCACTCACAACAAAAACCGTTAACATTGTGGAAATTAACAAATACATACTTAAGATCTTTATAAAGAAAATTTCCAAACTCCAGTTAAAACAAAGAATTAGAAGAAATGTAGATATTTTCACAGGACGGATGTCAAATCTTCCCTAAGCCAAACCTATAAATTCAATACAATCCCAATAGAAATCCCAGCGGGATTTTAAAAATGGAACTTATCATACTGCTTCTGAAATGTCTATGGAAGAATGAAAGTCCACAGAAAGCTAAGCCAGCTCTGGAAAAGAGTAGAGGAGGTGAGGGGGAACTTGCCTTCTATGTGTTGACACATATTACCAAGCCATATAAATAGAAACATTTGCTCCTCGGCAGCTCACTTTTAAGGCAAGAGAATGGAATGTTCAGAAATAAATGCGTGTCTTGATATAGGATAACGGTGTAACCACAGAGCAACATGGGAAGAAAGCACTGTTGACTAGATGCTGCTGGGAAAACTGGCTCAGGGCATGGAGAAAAAAATAAGCTGGATTCTTTAACCTCACTTCAGACGTAACGATGGGCCTGGTGGTCACTAGAGACTAACCCCAAGCTGTAAAAAAAGCAAACGGAAAAAAGAAGGGCATGCTTTTGTAGAAAAAGTATCAAGCCACAAATACTAATCACACCATGGAAAATTCACACGTTTGAAATTGTCCAAGATGACTTTGGAGGATACCTTGCAAAATGTCCACAGTTAGGTGACTAACTACAAAAGGATCTTTGCAATTTCTAAAACCCAGGAATTAGTATCTAGTCATCCAAAGAAGTCTGAAGGGTGAAGCTGGGCAGAAAGAACATGGAACCCAAAAGAAAAACAAGCAAAGGGGTCAATCATGTTGTGACAGTCCGCAGGGGTGCACAAACAAAAACGTCTGGTTGCAAAGGGCAGAATCCTCCACAACAGGTTGGAGAAACAGAAGAAATGTTTGCAGAGCGGTATGGGCAGATTTCACCTAGATTTCAACGCAAAGAGGAACAGGTCCAAGTTTACACACAGCGACACACCCGCATGTGATTTAAAGTCAGGACCCACCAACCAACACCTGTGAGAACACAGACATCCTCTCCATCGGAACAGGCGCCCATCACTGGGGACACAGTGGAGCATGAAATACCAATGGCAAGGAAATAAATGCAAGGCCCTGGACAAGCCAGTGACAATGGCAGGCTCTGCACCGATTAATCCACACTCTACCCTAAGGGTAGAATGAAAGGAAAGAGCCCTGGCTGGTGTGGCTCAGTGGATTGAGCACCAACCTGTGAACCAAGGGGTCACTGGTTTGATTCCCAGTCAGGGCACATGCCTGGGTTGTGGGTCACGTTCCCAGTTGGGGGAGTGTGAGAGGCAACCACACATTGATGTTTCTCTACCACTCTTTCTCTCTCCCTTCCACTCTCTCTGAAAGTAAATAAATAAAATCTTTAAAAAAATAAAGAAAAGAAAACCAGAAAATCATCAGGATGCTAAAATCAGCTTTAACAACTTTGTGTCTTTGGCGTAGGAGGATTAGCTGATCTAATATATAAGGTTGCTTCAAGCTCTTTCTAGATTCTACAAGTTCATAGCTCTTCACTAAAGTGGAAAAAGCAGACATCCAAATTGAAAATTAAATGGCATAGATCTTTTCCTTTCTTTTACCAACCTGAGCAAAGGCCATCCTCCAATAAAAAATAAACTAAAACATTCAGGACTAACAAAGTTCTCAGAACTATAAGAAAAGAACAAAACTGCAGTCTAAATCTCATTTCAACATTAATTCTATAGCACTACCTCTTAGGCAACTATAGAAGAAAGACCTAATGATTTAAAAAGATCCGTTTTAGCCCTGGCCGGGTGCTTCAGTTGGCTGGAACATCGTCCCATATACCAAGGTGGCAGTTTGATCCCTGATCAGGGCACATGCAAGAATCAACGGATGAATGCACAATTAAGTGCAACAACAAATCAGTGTTTCTCTCTTCTCTCAAATCAATGAATAAAACATTTATTTAATTTTAAAAAATCTCTCTTATAAGGATGGCAGAGCTTACCAATGTCTTAGATAATATGGAACTGATTCTCAAAGCTTGCCTTTCCTTCTAGAGACCTTTTCTATTAGAAAGGGATGCCAACCCTGGCTGGGGTGGCTCAGTGGGCTGACTGTCCACCTGCAAACCAAAAGGTCAGCGGTTCGATTCCCACTCAGGGCACATGCCTGAGTTGCGAGCCAGGTCCCTGGTGGGGGGCATGTGAGAGGCACACTACTGATGTTTCTCTCCCACTTGAGTGTTTCTCTTCCTCCTTCCCCTCTCTCTAAAAATAAATAAAATATTTTTTTTTTAAAAAGAAAGGAAAGAAAAAATGACAGCAGCCAAGAATACACAGTACCTTTCCAGCTGACACGTGGCCCCGGTTTTCTGTTGTGATCTTGTTCTTCTAATGGCATCCTATCCACCTGAATCCCGAGTCCTCTCTGCTCAAGGGCTGTTGATCCTCTTCATCCTCGCTTTCTTCAGACCAATTCTGATTAAAATAGGAAGTACACCTTACCCTTAGAAGGCAGAACACCTGAAGCTATTTATATTAAAAGCTTAGGAAAATTTCAGAAGAAAAGCAGCAACTACACCAAATGAAACTTTTTCTAAATGTCTTGAAAGTGACTATTACAGCATGGAATTCTTTTTGGTGGCAAAAATCCCGAGTCAGAGCTCCTCAAAGGATAATTTAACGCTATCCGTTCCATTCAACTGCCCAGTGCTAACGATCTGATGCAGAACCTTAGTAAATCCGCCCTGAGAAACTACCCTGTTCACTGAGGACTGTTCCTGTTTCGGCTGAGTTGCTGCAGGACAAGAGGACCCATAAAAATCACCCACGTCACTTGGAATTTTTTAACAGCAAAGCTACTGCCGTTCGGACTAAGATCAATTTCTTCACCTTCCATCAAGTATTTTCCCCAGTCAAAATCATCTTTCTTTTCTAAAATTTAACAAGAATCTCATCAGCTTTACCAAATACGTGTGAAAAAACCCAGAAGTATAAGAAAAGTCTTCCAAAACTCAAAGTAAAGTGCACTTGGGAAATGATTCAAATACATTTTTAATTTCTTTATCTTCAAAAGTAAATTTTTCTCTGTATATGAGTATAATTGAAAGTGGTTCAAGTTACAAAGTCAGAATTCATATTTCAAATGAAAATTTGCAATTACGATTGTACACAACGTGACACAGAGATTTTAGTTTCATAGGTTTTTACAAAGTTTTGTAAAATCTCAATGTCTAACAATTAAACAGTGAAACAAATTTCTCTTTTTATTTTCACACACTGAAGCACTGGATAACGTACCCACTTCTTTGTCTCTAGGTGTTTCCACATAACTGCAGTTGGAAGGAGACTCAGACAGACACAGGAGAAGGGACAGGATGGAATAATGCGCATCCGCCTTTAAAACGAAAGGGAAGAAAATGAGCCACTGAGGTTGGTAAGAGCTTTTAAAACTAATTTGAACCCTGGCTGGTGTGGCTCAGTGGACTGAGCACCAGCCTGCAAACCAAAGGGTCGCTGGTTCGATTCCCAGTCAGGGCACATGCCTGGGCTGCGGGCCAGGTCCCAAGTTGGAGGGGTGTGAGAGGCCACCACACATTGATGTTTCTCTCTCTCTCCCTTCCTTCCCCTCTCCCTAAAAATAAAATTAATTTTTTAAAAAATGGCTTTAAAACTAGTTTGAGTAAAGATAATCCCATAAGAGTTACGTCCCCAATCAGTTTCCTGATTTGAAAACACATGAATTATACCTAAATAAATCCTAATCTCTAAACTATTCTTTCAAATTTTATTTTTCAATTACAGTTGACAACTCAATAATATTTTGTCTTAGTTTCAGTGTAGTAGTTAAACAGTCATATATTTTACCAAGGGTTCCCCCAATATTTCAAGTACCCACCTGATACCATGGTTATTACATTATTGACCATATTTCCTATGCTGTGACCATCTATTTGTTTTTTTAGAGAGGGGATCAAAGCAGTGACCTTTCGCTTTGAGCGATGATGCCAACCAACCGAGCCACACCGCTCAGAGACCTATGACTGCTTTGTTACTGCAAATTTGTACTTCTCAATCCCTTCGGCTTTTCCACCCCAACCCCTCTCCCCTCTGGCAACCACCGGTCTGTTTTCTGTATCTGCGAGTCTGTCTCTGCTTCATTTGTTTGTTTATCTTGTTTTTTACAGTCCACATAGAAGTGAGATCACACGATATTTGTCTTTCTCAGCCTGACTTACCTCACTTACCACAACACCCTCTAGATCCTTCCATGCTTTTGCAAATACTAAGATGTCATTCTTTTTTCTGGCTAAGTAGTATTCAGTGTATATATGTACCACTCTAAACTAGTTTTACAGTTCAAATGTGTACACACAAGGAACCTATCAAAAATGCATTACCTAAATCATAATAAGAAATCATCTGACAAACCTAAACTGAGGGACACGCTACCAAATAATTGACCTACATAATTCAGAATGTCAAGGTTAAGAAAGACAAAGGCCGAAGAACTATTCCAGATTAGACACCACTTAAAGAATCTGAGGCAAGGGAGCACAGGAGTTCCTTTTACTATTCTTTAACTTTTATGTTTAAAAAAAAAAAGTAATTATATGTGTTAAATTACGTATAAAAAATTATCCAAAAATAAAAACACCCCACATGTGCTAACAGTCACAAGCTATGCACGCAGGGAAGGTAGGGGAAGCCTCTGACTCCTGCAGACAAGCTCCCTCTCCCTGTTACGTGGTCCAGAGCACCCGTGCATCTCCCAGCGTTAATTATAAACAATATTTGGTGACACCACGTTTCTTTATTCTGTATTCCTGCTACTTAGTATGATGCTAGGAACAGAGCAGACACTTGGTAAGCTTTCCTGGAAACAATAAAGTAGCATATCACTAATATGGGTCCAAGGAGCTACCCTTTTTTGTGTGATTTCTCACCTGCTTAAAAATGCTTGAAATTCCTTCACAAATTTTTTTATTTTATTTTATTTATTTATTTGAGAGAGAGAGAGGAAGCGGGAGAGAGAGAGAGAAGCGTCAGTTTGTTGCTCCACTTATTCATGCATTCATTGGTTGAGTCTTGCATGCGCTCTGACTAGGGATTGAACCTGCAACCTTGGCATATCAGGACGATGCTCTAACCAACTCAACTACCCAGCCAGGGCCACAAAGAATTTTTATTCTACAGAGAAGTCATCTAAAATGTAAATTTGACCCACCCTTGAACAACCTGGGGGTTAGGGGTGCTGACCGTTCACACACAGTGAAAAATCCATACATAACTAAATTTGCATTAACCATCAGCTGACCAGTGAACCATCTGGGCTTGAACTGTGTAACTCAACTGAAGAATGTGGGCCACTGCAAATAACTAGACCCACACATGTCAAACCCACATTGTTCAAAGGTCAACTGTACTTGAAGAAAATAACTCACTACATAAATCTATTATTTAGTAACAACTGATGTCAGATTGGTTTTTTTTGTGGGGGAGGGGGCACTTTGTGCACCTGAAAAAGGTGAAAGTTACCAGGGAAAGAGGAAGGGCAAGAGTAATTCACTTGCAGCAAAATGCAGGACAGTGGTCTTCAAATCTCCACAGAAGTAATTATAGCCCTGGCTGGTGCGGCTCAGTGGACTGAGTGCTGGCCTGCAAATCAAAGGGTCTCAGGTTCGCTTCCCAGTCAGGGCACACGCCTGGGTTGCAGGCCAGGCCCCTAGTTGGGGGTATATAAGAGGCAATCACACACTGATGTTTCTCTCCCTCACTTCCCCCATCTCTAAACATAAATAAATAATAAATCATTTAAAAATTTTAAAAAATTAAAATAAAATAAAAACTTAAGGGAATAAAAAGACTTAAGATAACCAGATCGAGCTATTATTATCTGTGCCAATCTCTGATCTCGATTTTCATAGTAGGCTGGGGCTGAGATGATTAACCAGGAGCGTTTCTGCTCATCTCAAGCCTGAGCCCACTTGGCTACATGGCAACACGTGTCACACGTAAGTCAGTTTCCCGGGTGTTCTGGCCTGGCCAGCGAACAACACTAAGAGAACGAATGTTTAATTAGCAGGCACAGGTTGACAATAACCAGACTGGAAATGGTAAAACACACAACAGAGATCTCACGATAGAACGCCTGCCTTTATCTCCTTTGTGCTCGGAAGTGATGCATTTAGAAATTCCTCAGTTAATCTCTTCCAGCTGGCAGCTTTACCGAGATCAGAATGAACAACGAATTTTCATAAATTCTAAAATATATTTTTAAAAATCAACTGACAGGCATAAAGCTATAGTGACAGACACACATATAAAACTGACTTACCCTCCTATTGTCTTCTCTACTTTGTGGCTGTTAACATCCAAGAAACAATGAAATCTAGAAGATAAAACCCAATTCTTACATCAATCGTGTCACTTCACTCAGCAGAGTGGCATCACTGCCCTGTGTCCCCCACACACCCTAGCTCAGTGACACGCGGAAGTGCGCCTCTCCCAGTGTATCGCCTCCGCCATCCAGGGGACCGACCACTGTGTCTCGGAGAGCACTCAGGCACCCTTCAGCAGGACGCAGGCCCTGCTGAGCCGCCCAGCCCTGTCCTCCGGCTCCTCTATCTTCCCATCAGGCCCTGTGTCTGAGCCCAGCACGGCACATCCTGTATTGGGGTTCCTAATCTTTTTTTATGTCTCAGTGAAGCCCAGTGAAGATTCGGGACCCCTTCTCAGCATGTTTTTTAAATCGTAAAATGAAACATACAAAGGTAACCAAATATACTGAAATACAGTTGTGAAGTGTTTCTCAAACTCTGTGATATAATGAGACATTTCCTTTTTCTTTTTTTTTTTTTTTAATCCTCATCCAAGGGCATTTTTTCATTGCTTCGAGAGAAGAGAAACATTGATGAGAAGAGAAACACTGATCGGCTGCATCTCGTAAGCATCTCAACCAGGGGTTGAACCCGCATCCTAGGTACGTGCCCTGACTGGGGATGGAACCCACCACCCCTTGGTGTACTGGACGGCGCTTCAGCCAACTGAGCCACACGGGCCAGGGCAACGTATTTCTTTATGACAGCATTAAGTAACAAGGTCCAGCAGAGGGTCCAACAGTAATATTAAAATGGACTAAGTGACATCTGTAACAACTATACTATTATGTCAAACGTGTGGTGTCTACTGGTGACACACACAGGTAAGCTAAGGTTGCTTGTTGCTTTCACTCATAATGGAAAGACGTGCTACCTTTCAGAGGTTGGGGTAAATATTTTCTTGTCCAAATTCGTAACACCCGAATTCTATCTTCAGGCCCTCACTAAGAACTCCTATTTCATATGTGATTAACTTCTGTTTCTCTCCTCCTTAAGGACAGGGACTACATCTCACCTATCTCTGAATTCCTAGGGCCACAATTTTCAAAAGGCCAACAAATTGTTCATTTTTCTGATGGATTAAAGGTTCATAAAATTATAGTATATAGCACAATGACTCTTTTTCAATAGTTTTGGTATCAAAGTCAACAATCTGTACTTAAAAGAAGTAAATCACACTACTAAATAACATTAACTCTATACTCTAAATGGCTGAGTGAAACACTACTTTATCTACTATAATTTATTTAGCTTCTCAATGTGTGAAAAAGAGATGGTAACGTCTAAGGTCTTCCCTAACTCTAAAATGATGTCCATCTACTTACTACCATTTAGGAAGATTAACAGAAAAATTATTTGGGATACAGCATTTAAATTTCTGTCCTTGCAGTGTTCTTTACAACAGCCACGCTATGGAAGCAACCCAACTGTCCATCAACAGACGACTGAAGAAAAAAGATGCGGTACACATGCACAATGGAACATGACTCAGCCATAAGAAAGAATGAAATCTTGCCCAGGCCAGGTAGCTAAGTTGGTTAGAGCATCTTCCAGATATGCCAAGGTTGTGGGTTCAATCTCTGCTCAGGACACATACAAGAAACAGAGTGCGTAAATAAGTGGAACAACAAATTGATGTTTCTCTCTCTCCCTCCCCTTTCTTCTCTCTTTCTAAAAAATCAATACATTTTTAAAAAAATAAAATCTATCCCTGGCTGGTGTGGCTCAGCAGATTGAGCACCGGCCTGCAAACCAAAAGGACACTGGTTCGATTCCTAGTCAGGGCACATGCCTGGGTTGTGGACCTGTGAGACAGTGAGAAGCAACAAATTAATGTTTCACACACTGATGCTTCTCTCCCTCTCTTTCTCTCTCACTTCCCCTCTCTAAAAAATAAATAAAAATAAAATCTTAAAAAAAAAAAAAAAGAAATCTTACCACTTGCGACAGCAGGGACAGACCTAGAAAGTATTACACGAAGTGAAAAAGTCAGACAGAGAAAGACAAGTAGCATACGATTTGATTTATATGTGGAATCTAAAGAGCAAAATAAACAAAACAGAAACAAACTCAGACACAGAGAAGTTTGCGGGGTGGGGTGGTTGGGTGAAGAAGGTGAAAAGGGATTAAGAAGCACAAACTGGCAGCTCTACGACAGTCATGGGATGTAAAGCACAGCCCAGGGAATACAGTCAATAATATTGTAATAACTGTGCGTGGTGCCAGGTGGGTACTAAACTCATGGGAAGGTCACTTCTTAAATTATATGAACACTTAACCACTCTGCTGTACACTTGAAAGCAATATAATGTTGACTGTCAACTGTAATTGAAAAATAAAAATGAGGGTGGAGGCAGAAGAGGGTACAGGGGGACAAATGGTGACGGAAGGAGACTTGACTTGGGGTGGGGAGCACACGGTACAATATACGGATGATGTGTTATGTTCCTGCACCCCTGAAACCTATATGATTTTATTAACCAGTGTCACCTCAATGAAGTCAATTAAAAAATAAAATTTTAAAAAAGAAAACATAATTCATTCAATCTGTAGAAAAAGCATTGTTTTATTTGACTTCTTCACACATTGTAATAGTTACCATTTAAGAAAGGTGTTTATCATTTCAGAAACTTGGCCGGCTTTGACTTCATGGCTAGTCTCATTGCAAACCAAGTAGGCACTTCATGTATGATCGTTAAGGATGAAACTCCAGATTTCTGGTTTTGGAACACTGTTTAGTACTCAAGATCTCTACTGACATTAAAAACAGGTAGAGTGTTAACGCCAACTAACAGGCAATGACGGTAACAGTACTGTGTAATTCACATCGCCCATAAATAAAAAACAGGAGCCCTGACTTCACCTAAGTACCTAAACCACACGAATCTCGAAACTGTATTCGAGGTCGTATGAGGCGGCTCCTTAGGGCGCGGCAGGCAGTTCCGGTGTCGGGCTGAGACACGAAGCAAACAGACCAAGACCCCTCCACGCCCCCTCCTTCCCGCCCGCGAGGGACTGACCTCCGGGGCCGGAGCGCCCGGGAGGCGGCAGTCCGTGACACAGAGGCCACCCAAGTGTCCTGCTCATCCCTCGGGGGAAGGAAAAAGGGGACCGGGGAGTGAGCGGTCCGGGGCGAACCGAGCAGGGACAGGGCGCCCTGGGAACACCGTTTTAAGGCGGGCGCGACCATTACTTTGCCCCAAACCCCACGGACCCATCCGTTCAAAAGTGCGCGCTGCGTTCTGTAGGGCGCTCGGGGCGGCGGGGCTGGCCGCAGGGCAGACTCAGACGCGCACGGCCCCCAGCCCAGCTCCGCAGGCGCGTGTCACCGGCCGCCAAGCCCGGCAGGCACCAGGGTACCTGGCGCGGCCGCGAACGCCCTGCCAACCCCTTCTGACCGCTCCCGGGCCCCGCCCAGCGCGCCCCACACCTGAAGCTGGACCAGGCGAAGTTCGGGCAGAGCTGGAAGCTGGGGTCCGCCTCTTCCCGGAGGCCCGCCACATGGCGCACACGCTCGCGCACGTCGCGCTCCTGCTGCCGGTCTAGCCGGCTCCAGGACGGCCCGGGCCGCGCCATGTTTCTCCGCCTCCTGGGCCCCGCGTCACCGCCGCTCAGCGCCCGCTCTCGCGAGAGTACGCGCCGCCACCGCGCTGCCCGTACGGAAGAGCTGAGGCTGCTCTCGCGAGAGTTCGTGCTCCTCCCGCGCTCAGGCGAGAGAGGGCCCGGCTGGTGGCTGCGGCACGACTTCTCCATCCTTCCCTGCATAAATTCGGGGGCGTACTCAGAGAGTTAGGCGGTGTTTTTCATCCGATTAAAACCTGCTTGGTGATTTTAACTTCTCGTGTTTCGAAAGCAGCCGGTTAGTGGTCCTTCAGTCTTTCTCTTTGCACCTGCCTTTTCAGGTACCATAGCCTGGCAGTTGTCCGTCCTTCTCGAGGCTGGTTTGTCCTTGAGGAGGTGACCGCTAATGCTCTCTCAGTTGCCCCCTGCCAGTCTGCTCGGACCACGCTTCCTGGCCCTCGCTGCAGCAGACATCGGCACAGCCCCGGCTCGGGGCTTCCAGTGGCCCGAGGACTTGCTAAACCCCCACGGCCAAAGCTGTCTCTTTGTTCGTAATTCACATTGTACCTCTAACCTGTTCCTGTTAAATATTGCTCATAACCATTCCGAAACCTGTTACATAGACGTCTTTATTTTTTCTTTTAGGGTTATTATAGGTTTTCGCGTGGTTTATTACATTGCATTGCTGCAGTGATGTAACGTTCTAAATTAAATTACAGCAGCTGGGTAGTGAGAGACAGGCAGGGATGACTGACCAGGTAATAATAGCTGTGGGCCAGCTGACCAATCACTGCTCACCTTCCTGAATCAGCACCCCTAGAAGGGCCACCGCATCCCACACGTGCATGAACTTACCCTTGTTTTTAACCAATCAAAAGTAGTAAATACTTCTTCCTTCAGATTGTGCTATCACAAAACAGCCCTGCTTCACCTTCCCCCTTCTCTGTAGCCAATGTAGGCTCTTTCAAAACAACTTAGAACTTTCTTTCCAGTACTTGTACTTGACATACAGAAAAAACCTGTCAAACAGCCAATAGACATGAAAAGATACTCGACGTCACTAATCATCAGAGAAATGCAAATTAAAACCACAATGAGATACCACTTCACACCTGTCAGAACGGTTACCATCAAATTCACAACCCACAAGTGCTGGCGAGGACATGGAGAAAGGGGAACCCTAGTGCACCGTTGGTGGGAATGCAGACTGGTGTAGCCACTGTGGAAAGCAGTATGGAGATACCTCAAAAAATAAAAGATGGAACTGCCTTGTGACCCAGTAATTCCACTTCTGGAATTTATCTGAAGATGCCTGAAACACTAATTTGAAAGAATATATGCACCCCTGTGTTCATTACAGCATTGTTTACATTAGCTAAGATTTGGAAGCAGCCCAAGTGCCATCAGTAGCTGAGTGGATAGAACAGCTGTGGTATATTCACACAATGGAAGACTATTCAGCTGTAAAAAAGAAGGAAATCTTACCTTTTGCAACAGCATGGATGGACCTGGACAGTATTATGCTGAGTGAAATAGGCCAGTCAGAGAAAGACAGACACCATATGACTTCACTTTTTCGACGGGGAACCCTCCAGAAACCAGGGATTTATTTATAAAAAATCGTGTATTTATTGTAACATGTTTCAACTTCAGTCACCTTCAAAGTACTCTCCATTTGATGCAATACACCTATTGAGGCTTTTTTTCCACTGGTCAAAACAATTTTTGAACTTGTTGATTTAGGTGCCTTTTAGTGCTTCTGCCGTTTCTTCTTTCACCTCTTCCACTTCAGCAACACATTTCCCTTTGAGGATTTGTTTCCATGGGGGGAAAATAAAAGTCGCTTGGGTGAGATTGGGTGAATAGGGAGGGTGGGGCATGGGGGTGAGGCCATTTTTGGTCAAATACTGCTGAATGCTCAGCGCCGTGTGGGCAGATGCACTTGTAAATCACCCATCATGAAATGGGCATGACCCCTGTGCCCCACCCTCCCTTCAAAAAAATTCACTGAAGCTGAATGCAGCCTCTCACAACTATGCCAGCTGATAGATGGATCCAGATGGGTTCCTAGAATGCTCACCCAGTGAGGGAAGCCTGTATTACAAGGGGCCTGGCCTCCAGGGGATAATTCTGTTTTGGGTTTGTTTGTTTGTTTGTTTGTTTGTTTGGCTCCCCTCTTGTATGTGAAGTCTAATGAAAAAATAAACAAATAGAAACAGGTGCATAGCTGTCAGAGGGGCTGAAATAGGGGAGCTAGGTGAAAAATGTAAAGGGATTAAGAAAATAAAACTTCATTGACAGATAACAGTATGGCCATTACCAGACGGAAAGTGGGGTCGGGGGAGGCAGGAGAGGGTAAAGGGAGGATAAGTGGTGATGGAAGGAGACATGACCTGAGGTGGTGAACACAAAAGGACAATATACAGATGACATATTATAGAATTGCACACCTGACACCTATGTAATTTTATTAACCAGTGTTACCCCAATAAATTCAATTTTTTAAAAAAGCAAGAAAGAAAAAGCTCATCAACCCCATGAAGGTTGACGTGTTGCCTTCCCTCCTAGTCCTGCTGCTGGTGGTTTAGACTTCATGCCGCAGGACTTGGTCTTTTTTTCTTGCTAGCACGTGGCTCGATACGCTTTTATTTTTAAGAGTTTATTTATTTATTTTTAGAGGGAAGAGAAAGAGAGGGAGAGAAACATCTATGTGCACCAGTTTAATTCCCAGTCAAGGCACATGCCTGGGCTGTGAGCCAGGTCCCCAGTTGGGAGCCTGTGAGAGGCAATCACATTGATGTTTCTCTCCCACTCATTCACCCTCCTTGCCTCTCTCTCTAAAAATCTTTTAAAAGAATCAGGCCTTGGAGCCCTGGACGGGTAACTCCCGTGCTGGTTAGAGCACCGTCCTGATACCTTAAGCTGACGGGTTCGATCCCTGGTCAGGTTGTATACCAGAAACAACCAATGAAAAAATTTAAAAGAATCAACTAAGGAATACATAAATAAGAGGAACAACAAATCAATGATTTTCTCTCTCTCCCTTCCTCTCTATAAAAAATAATTAAATGAGCCCTGGCTAGAGTGTCTCAGTGGATTGAGCGCTGGTCTGCAAACCAAAAGGTTACCTGTTCAGTTCCCAGCCAGGGCACATGCCTGAGTTGCAGGCCAGGTCCCAGGTTGGGGGCGTGCAAAAGGCAACTGATTGATGTTTTCCTCACAGATCAATGTTCCTCTCCCTCTCTTTCTCCCCACCTTCCACTGTCTGTAAAAATAAATAAATATCTCTGACTGGTGTGGCTCAGTGGATTGAGCGCCAGCCAGCAGCTGAAAGGTTGCTGGTTCAGTTCTCAGTCAGGGCACATGCCAACATCGGGAGGGTAACCCTCCCTGAGCTTCTGATCTCGCCTGGTCAGCCTGGCCAGCCCAGACTTCTTTCCCTCCATCCATCTGGCCAGCCTTCCTTCATTTCTTTTTCCTTTACTTTTTTCCTCCCGACTTCCTCCTATCCATCTTTCCTTCCTGCTGTCCATCCATTGACGAACCCACTGAAAGACACAGCCCACCCAGCCTGCGCCTGCGCCTGCCCATCACAAGAGGGCAGCCAGGTCCTCTGGTATTTGTGACGCACCGTCGCTTAGCAACGGGGAGGTCACTGTGACGTAGGGGTGGGGCTGGCGTACGCATGCGCAGTTGGAGGGCTGGCTCCTACGGGGAAGAGGGAGTCTCGGAGGAAAGCGGCGGAGAGGAGGGCGCCCACAACTCTCCCCGCTCAGGGTTTCCAGGTCCCCGATCACTGGGCCTCTGGCACTGCCACCACCACAGCTGCAGTCACGCAGCCCACAGCCCAGCCCCGGCCGGCAAACGACCGCGTTCCCTCCCGCCCTGGGCCGGGCTACGGGGTGGCGCCCTCGCTGGTCAGGCGCACCCGTTGGCCAGGCGCCTCCCGCTCCGGAAAGGCGCGGTGATGCTTCTAGGAAACCTGGGCCGGGTCTTTTTATGTTTAACTTTGCAAGTGTTGTTGCCCCATAGATTCTTGCCTCCGTGGCAGCGCCCCCCCCCCCCCCTTGGATACCGCCGGCAAGCCGCGTGGCGCCGCCATTTCCCTGCTTGGCGTCTGTGGACTGGGGCAGAGGCCAGGGCCGGAGGGCTCCGTCTAAAAGCTGACACTTTTCTCATTTCGGAAGCACGCAAGCAGGAGACCCTGACTTAGTCCTCAAGGCTGAGGTGCGAGGAAGAGGGGGGTGAGCCAGGACCCGCCGGTGTGGTCCCTGTTCTCTGGACGCCCTACCCAGGGTGACGTATTCATTGAGCCAGATCTTTCTCGGTTTCCTGTCTTCACGATGACTTTTCCTCCTACGGGAAAGAGGGCTTAAGCTGTGTAATGAGGCCTCGTTTATCAACGAAGAAGTGAGGCCCCGGATGAACCTGCTGGCAGGGACGTGCCCTTCATCTCTGCAGGTCAGAGCCCGCAAACAGCCGGCTCAGAGCTTCTTGGTTTTGTCAGTTTGGTGACCAGAACTTGGTTGGAGGAGGTGGTCCAGTGTGGTAATCCTTTCCAGCCGGGGGCGGGGGGGCACAGTGTTTTGGGGCAAGAAGCAGTGTTTTCTTGAGAGATGACGTGAGTCCACATGCTGGAAAGCAAGTGCTTCGGACTTCAGGCTGAACTTGTAGTTGAAATGCCATGCATGTAGGTGGTGTCTATGGTGTTTGCCCTTGACCCCTACCTCAAACCATATCAAAGAAACAATTCAAAATAGATGGTACATGTTAAATGTTAAAGCAATATTTCTAGGAAATTATAAAACAGAACACCTTCATAACTTTGGGGTAGTCAAAGGTTTTATAAAGCAGGGCACAAAAGCATTAACAAACATAATGGGGCAAAGTAATAATTTGGACTACATTAAATCAAGAATTTCTGTTGAGAAAAGGTGAGCCACAGAGAAGATGTTTGCATTACGTCATCTCTCACAATATTTATATCCAAAATACATAAAAACTCCTACAAATGAATAGGTAAGACAGACAACCCAACACAGAAATGGACAAAACACTTGAACAATTACTTCACAAAAGAGGATATTGGGCCCTGGCCAGGTAGCTCAGTTGGTTAGAGCATCGTCCCAATATGCCAAGTTTGCAGGTTTGATCCCTGTTCAGGGCACATACTAAGAGTCAACCAGTGAATGCGTAAACAAAGTAGAACAACAAACCAATCCCCCCCTTTCTCTAATATTAATTATTTTTTAAAGAGGATATTGAAATGCTAGGAAGTATATTAAAAACTGCTAAATTCATTAAGTGTTTTGGAAAATACAAGCTAAAACTACAATTCAATACTACTAATCAGCTATAAAACTGACTGACACAGACAATACCAAGTGTTAGTAGGATGAGGAACACATGGGACGTTCCATATTGCTGATAGGAGTGTGAAAGATGCAGCCCCTTTGGAAAGCTGACAGTGTCTGCTAAGGCTGAACATACAGCCCTGGCTGCTGTGACTCAGTTGGTTGGAGTGTCCTTCAGGGTGATAGAAAATGTTCTGAAATTGAATTGTTGTTGCATAACGGCATATTTACTAAAAACCGGTGACCTGTACGGTCACAATGGGTGGATTTTAGGGCATGTAAATTATATACAAATAAAGCTAAAAAAATAGGCAGCTATTGTTATACTACAATGGATGTGTCGAAGATGCCACAGCAAGGGAGAAAAAGGACAACCAGTTCTGCCTGTGTAAGTGGGGCAGGAGCAGAGGGCAGAGAGGAGAGCAAGGCAGAAAGAATGGCACAGATTTCTGTCTTTCAAGGGAGGGAGAAAGAGAGGGAGAGAAACATTGATGTGAGAGAAAAACATCAATGCATTTCCTTTCATATGCGCCCTGACCTGGACAGAACAGCAAATCAGGCACATGCCCTGATCAGGAATTCAACCCGCAACCTTTGTGTTTGGAGGGCGATGCCCAACTAACTGATCCGCATCAGTCAGGGCACACGGACTTATTTCTTCAACAACTATTTATTGTCCACTCTATTCTAGGTACTTAAGAACAAATCAGAGGCAGAGCCCTACATTTGTAAAACTCACATGTTAAAGTGAAAAGTAAGAGCCCTGGTTTATGTGGCTCAGTGAGTAAGGCTCATCCCACAAAGCGAAAGGTCACTGGTTCAATTCCTGGTCAGGGCACATGCCTGAGTTGTGGGTTCGGTTGTATAACTCCCTCTCTCTAATACATAAATGAAATCTTCAAAAAGAAGAATTTAAAAAACAACAGAATTCTTGTGCTCTACCTCAGCCCTAGATAATCAGCAAATTCCTTCCTTCAGTCTCACCCAGTCTAACGATGGGACTACCCATGTTTTCTCAGTCTGTCCCGGCAGGGTCCATGCAGGTCTGTAAGTCTTTGCTGGGAGATGTGGGCTCCAGGTTCCAGCAGGCGAGGACTGAGTAAGGACTCCAGAACTCAGCGTAGACCGGAGACCCAGCTCCACATCTGAAGGAAGAACGTGGTCCACGGCGGCCAGTTGATGTGTGCCTATGGTGTGACGGGTTCGCTCATCAGGCACTTCCTGGGAGTCTGCAATGTGCCGGCATTGGGCACAGGCACCGGTCGCGTGTTTGCTTCCCCAGTGTGTAGAGCCAGTTGGAAATCATGTGAGCACATTCACGGACTCCTCCTTGGAGTTGTGTGTGATGTTGGTGAGAGGCCCGCTGGGGCAAAGGTCATACAGAGCCCCAGAGCAGCAGGTGGTGGCTGCCGTGAGGCAGAACCAGAGCAGGGCGCAGGTAGGAGGGGCTGGGAGTGAGGCTGAAGCTCTGCAGAGCCTGCTGGGCTGCGTAGGGGAGAGTGGACTTGACTCCAAGCACATGGGGAAGCGTTTCACAGAATAGAGGCATTTCCCAGCCTTTGTTACGACTGTCACATTGGCTACTGCATGGAGAATATAGGACAAGTGGGAGGTTGTCCAAGAAAGTAGATAGCCTTGCCTAGTGGTGTGGTTGTGGGAATGGGGCTAGGGACAGACTCGGACCTAACAGACAGCGCGGAGGTGACATTTAATGCCCTAGAACTGTGCTGACTCAAAAGGAGAGTGTCGATTCAAAGGGCCAGGCTGGTGACCTGAGCATTCCAGCATTCAACAGTCAGGTGGGACAGAAAGGACCCATAGAGACTGAACCAAGCACCCAGAGAAGTGGCGGTAAGAGCCTAAGGAGTCTGGTGTCTGGGGAGCCAGGACGTCATGTCTCTAAGGAGGCGCAGCTGCCCCCGTGGAGGTGAGAACAGACGTGGACATTAGACTTGGACACCTGGAGGCCTGGAAGAGTGGAGCCAGTGAGTGCATGGGACAGGAGCCTGTGTGCAGACAGGTGCAGCGGCAGATAGGAGCATGGTGACAGTGATCGCAGGCCTAAGAGCCTAAACGAGTCCCTCTCTGGCCCTTAGCAGGACAAGCGAGCTGCTGGTTTGCAGAGGAGCAGAAGTTGATACGGCCGTGGGGTCACAGGCATAAGAGCCTGGCCTTTAATGGAGCTGACACTCCTTCCTGAGTGGTCTGTGGCAGCCAGGGAAGGCAGGCCACCCAGGAGAGACAGAGGAGAGGTACACGGTGGAGTCCCTTTGGCCCTCGTTGACTGTGCTATTCCAGGAAAGCTGCAGAGGGAATTGTGGTAGGAAAAAGTATGGCCACCAGACTCCCCTCTGCCTTTTCCCCTGGTGAGTGTCAAACCTGAGTCCTTTCCCATGGTCTTATGTACAGGGTGATCGATCATGAGAAGTGCCTAGGGTCTCATCCTCATTCTTTCTCCCTCTTATTATTCTTTTCTCCCTTTTGGGATTTTTGAGAATGTCAAAGCTTTGGTGCTTTAGCTACGTGAATGTGGATACACAAGCTCAGAAGGGAAGTACGTTTTGCAGAGTCACGGTGTGTGTGGTGGACCTGGAGTCCTTCCTCGAATGCTTCATGCCTGACTGAGTAACTCTGTGCAAGTTCTCCCTCGGTGCTCGTGGGCCACCTTTAAGATACGCTCAAGTGTGAGAGCTCAGGTCAGAGCATTGTAAACGTAAATGCAATGTCCACACTAAAGCCTGCTACTAAAGTGCCAGTTAGCAGTGATGAAGCTCTGTCCCTGTGCAGCTCACTGTGGGGTTGCAGATAGTTTATGGGCCACAGGGGGTGACCAGTGGCTTAGACTACATTCACACAGGAGGACCTGGTCTCAGTTCATCATGGCCTTGGGTGGCTTGGCCACATTGCTGTGGACTCACTGGATTTGGCCTTGAGTGGCGAGGCCTTACGTGGCATTGACCCTGTGGCTCAGCCCTTGGTAGATATGACCACTTCTGGTGTGGTCTGGGGTGATATAAACGAGTGGTCTTGATCTCTGGGGCTAATGCCTTGACTACCCTGACCTAGTGGTCACACTCAAAACTGGCCCATAACAGCTGACATAGCACTGCTGGATAAAATCTATAGGACTACAGTGTCAGGGGGAATAAATTTATTTCCTTTTACACACTCTTACACACATAGACACAGACATTCACACACACATGCTCAGACACAGACACACACTCACACACACACTCAGACCCAGGCACACACTCATATTCTGGGGAAGGAGAGGAAGTTAATCTCTGTCTTCAAGGTGCTTTCAGTCTAGTGGGAGAGATCGCAGAAATAACTACACCCTGCGACGTGCTGAAAGGAAACAGCCTCGCTGGCGGGAGGGGACAGACCTTCCCGTCTCCACTTAGCAGCTCAGGGTGTCAGTCTCTCCACGTCCTGTCCTCCCTTGTTGTCCTTCATCTCCTAGGTGTAGCCTTCTGGGGAAGATGTCGCGTGGTCTCAGTGTGTGTTTATCTAATTACTAGTGATGCACGGCATCATTTCACGTATTGTCCGTTTCTGTATTTTTTAGTAGGAAGGAAATGCCTGTTTACACCCTTTGCCATTTTTAAATGGATTCATCTATCATTTTATTGTTGAGCTGTAACTGTTTATAAAAGATTCTGGGCTACTATCTCCTTATCAGATACTTGATCTGCAAACCTATTCTTCTATGCCCTAGGCTGTTTTACTTTATTGGTGGGGTCCTTTGAATCATAATTTTTAAACTTTTGACAAAGCCCAATTTATCTTTTTTTCCCCTTGTGTTGATTCTGTCTTTGGTGTTTTATCTGAGGAATCATTACCTACTCTAAGATCAAAAAGTTTTACACCCATGATTGATTGGATTTTAAGATCGGTGTGTTAATTTCTGCATAATAGGCAGCTTGGATTATCTAGGGAAACCAATTGAGGAAGTGTTGTCACTTTAACAATATTAAATCTTCCTGTCCATAAACATGAGTTTTTATTTATTTAGGTGTAATTCAGTTCCTTTCAATGATGTTTTGTAGATTTCAGTGAACAGATCTTCCAGTATTTTCTTGAAATGTTTCCTAAACACTTTATTCTATTTGGTGCTATTATCAATGGAATTGTTTTTCTAATTTTCTTTTCAAATTGTTAATTTCTAGTATATAGAAATACAATGGGTTTTTGTATATTAATTTTATATCCTTCAAACTTTGTTTTTATTATAAAATACCAAGTAATTTACATTGTAATTGAATTTTGTTATGCTCTATTGAATTTTTGGGTTGTGTGAATGCATTTCTTTGCTCCAATAGTCTGAGTTTTTTGTTTGTTTTCTTGTTTCTTTTAGAATTCCTTATGATTTTCCACATGCAAGAACCTGTCATGTAGAAGTAGATAGTTTCACTTCTCCCTCTCCAATCTAGAGACCATTATCTTCTCTTTTCTTTTTATTGAATTTTTCAGGTGACATTGGTCAATAAAATTATGTACGTTAAAGGTGTACAATTCTATAACGCATTTTAGGTATATTGTAGTGTGTGTTCACCACCCCAAATCAAGTCTTCTTCCACCACTCTTTATCCCCCAGTGACCTACGCCTACCCGTCCCCACCCTGCTTTTTCTCTAGTAATCATCACACTGTGGTCTGTGTCTATGAGTTTGTTTGTCTTTTTGCTTAACCCCTTTATCTTTTTCACCCAGTCCCCCAGTGCCCTCTCCCTGACAGCTGTCAGTCTATTTTCTGGACCACGGAGTCTCTTTCTGTTTGGTTTGTTAGTATATTTTGTTCATTAGATTCCACATGAAGGTGAAATCATATGGTACTTGTCTTCCTCTGACTGGCTTATTTCACTTAGATAACATTCTTCAGCTCCATCCATGCTGTCGCAGAGGGTAAGGTTTTCTTCTTTTATATGGCCGATTAGAACTCCATTGTGTAAACGTACCACGGCTGTTTTCTCCACTCATGTACTGATGGACACTTGGGCTGCTTCCATGGCTCAGTGATTGTAAACAATGGTGCGATAAACACAGGGGTGCATGTATTGTTTCAAATTAGTGTTCTGGGTTTCTTCAGATATATTCCCAGAAGTGAGATGACTGGGTCAGAAGGCAGATGCATTTTTACTTTTTTGAGATAACTCCACACTGCTTTCCACAGTGGCTGCACCAATCTGCATTCCCACCAAGAATGCACAAGGGTTCCTCCTTCTGCACATACTCAGAAGCACTTGTTGCTGATTTCTTGATGGTGGCCATTCTGACAGGTGTGAGGTGGTATCTCACTGTGGTTTTACTTTGCATTTCTCTGATGATTAATGAAGTTGAGACTTTTTTCATATGTCCATTGGCCATCTGTGTGTCCTCTTTGCAGAAGTGTCTATTGAGAATCATTGTCCATTTTTTAAATTGGATTGTTTATTTTGGTGGTAGTTGTGGAGTTTTTAATAAATTTTAGATATTAACCCCTCATCAGAAGTACCTTTGGTGAATATGTTATTCCATTCAGTAGGTTGATGATTTCCTTTGCTGCGCAAAAATTTTTAGTTTGATGTATTAATAGTTGGGTTTTTTTTTTTCTTCTTCTTCTTTTTATCCCTTGCCTGAAGTGATGTATCAGAAAAAAAAATATTGCTACAGGAAATGCCTGGGATTTCCCCCCCTATATTGTCTTCTTGGATTTTTATGGTTTTCAATCTAACACTTAAGCATTTTATCCATTTTGAGTTTATTCCTGTGTGTGGTATGAGAGGTCATCTAGTTTCACTTTTTTGCACATATCAGTACAATTTTTCCAATGCCATTTATTGAATAGACTCTCCTTACTCATTGCCCTGGCTGGTTTGGCTCAGTGGATTGAGCGTCGGCCTGCGAGCTAAGTGTCGCTGGTTCGATCTTCCAGTCAGGGCACATCAGAGAAGGAAAACTCTGACTCCAAAAAACCTCCGCTGCCTTGCGGCATACCTCTTCAGGGGAAAGGCTAAGGGAGTAAACCCCGACAGAAAATCCGGAGCCGGAGTCCCTAAGGCGGTTCGACGTTGTAGTCAACACCGGCAACTCCTGCGGCGCACCTGAAGCCAAGCTGTATTGACTCCGTCTTTCCCTTGGACCCTTCAGCTGCGAAGAGAGGGGGGGTCTGCTGCATGGGCTACAGCAGACCCTCCATATCACCCTGTCCAGGCTCTGTAGCTTCAGCTTCACTGGAGAGGACACTCCAGCGTCATCACAAGATGTCGATTCAACACGGGAGGAGACAGATACCGTGTCACTCCCGAGTTGGACTGCACAGCCATTCTCGGCGGTGCAGATAGACTCTTAAGAAGCTGCACCATCGTCTCTCGAGACGGACGGCTGCCGACGACTCATTGTATGATTTTGTCTCTTTTGTCAATAGATTAATTGGCCAGATAGGTGTTGGTTAATTTCTGGGCTCTCCTATTCTGTTCCATTGATCTAGGTGTCTGTTTTTAGGCCAGTTCCATGCTGTTTGATTACTCTGGCCTTGTCCTATAGTCTCACGTCAGGTAGTGTGGTTCCCAAAACTTTGTTCTTTCACAAGATTTCTGAAGCTAGTCAGGGTCTTCTGTGGTCCATATGAGTTTTAGGAATATTTGTTCTACTTTAGGGAACACTTCTTGTATCTTGATAGGAATTGTGTTGAATCTACAGATTTCTTTGGGTAGTATGGACATTTCCATGATATTAATTCTCCCTATCCATGAGCACAGTATGTGCTTCCAGTATTTGTACCATCCTCAGTTTTGTTCTTCAATGTCTTATAATTTTGTGAGGACATATCTTTTACAATCTTGGTTAGCTTTATTCCTAGGTATTTTACTCTTTTTGAAGCAATTGTGAGTGGGATTGTTTTATTCACTTTCCTTCTGTCAGTTTCTTATTTGCATATAAAAACGCAACTGATTTCTAAATATTGATTTTTTATCCTGCTAGTTTGCTGAATTCATTTATCAATTCTAAGAGTTTCTTAGTGGAGCACTTGGGTCTCTCTATGTACAATATCATGTCATCTGCAAATGAAGACAGTTTGACCTCTTCCTTTCCAATTTGGATGCTTTTTACTTCTTCTTCTAGTCTAATTGCTGTGGCTAGGACTTCCAGTACCATGTTGAATAAGAGAGGAGACAGTGGATACCCCTGCCTTGTTCCTGATCTTAAGGGAAATGTTTGTCGTTTTTGCCCATTGAGTATGATGCTGGCCTCAGGTTTGTCATCTATGGCCTCTATTATGTTTAGGTATGTTCCCTATGTGTCCACTTTGCTGTGAGTTTTCTTCATAAATTGGTGCTGGATTGTATCATACTTTTTCTGCATCAATTGATATGGTCATGTGGTTTTTATCCTTCATTATGTTTATGTGGTTAATCACATTTATGGATTTGTGAATGTGGTACCAACCTTGAATTCCTGGAATAAATCCCACTTGATCATTGTGTGTGAGCTCTTTGAGGCATTGCTGTATTTGATTTGCCAATATTTTGTTGAGGATTTAGCATCTATGTTCATCAGGGATATTGGCCTATGATTTTCTTTCTTTGAGAAATAAGTCATTTAAAGAAAAACAAAACAGTAAAACTCACTCTTTGCCAATGGCATTAGACTATATAGAAAAACCCAAGAGAATGAAACAAAAAAATGAATAGAATTAATAAAAAAATTCAGTGAGATATCAAAATGCAAAGTTAATATACAGAAATGTGTCACATTTGTATAAAATAATAACAAAAAATTGTGAAGATGAGTCCTCAGTGGTGTGATCAAGTAGGTTGGGCATCAGCCTGCAAATTGAAAAATCACTGGTTTGATTCATACTCAGGGTACATGCCTGGGTTAAGGGCCAGGTACCAGCCTGAGGGCCTGTGAGAGGCATCCAGTCCACGTTTTTCTCATACACCAATGTGCCTCTCCCTCTCTTTCTCCATTTCTTCCTCTCTCTCTAAAAAATAAATAAATGAAAAAATTTAAAAATCCGAAGAAGAAATAAGTTAAATAATAGCATTTACAACTACATGAAAAATAATTAAATGCCTGGAAATTAACATAATCAAAGATGTGAGAGATTCTTGAATCAAAGTTATATGACATTGAAGAAAGTTTTGAATAAAACATGAGAGAACTAGAGGAATAGTTTCTGCTCACAGAGTAGAAAGGTTAAATTTTTAAAAATGACCATACTTTCCAAAGCAATTTACAGGCTTAATGCAGTATCTGTTAAAATACCGATTTTATTCTTCTCAAAAATTCAAACAAATAATTTTAAAATTTGTATGGAACAACAAAAGACCCTAAATAGCCAAAGCACTCTTGAGAAGAAAAAAAGAAGCAAAAACTTGTAGGTATCATGAAACGAGATCTCAAACCACACTACAAAGAAATAATAATCAAAACAGGATGTCATTGGCAAAGAAAAAGAAAATCCCACAAAGGTTAATGGAGATAATAGAGAGCCCAGAAACAAACCCTCCTCCATATGGACAAGTCATGTATGACAAAAGATGTAGAAATATACACTGAAACAATGACAGTTCCTTCAAAAAGTGGTCTTGAGAAAACACGACAAATACATGCTAAAAATAGACCTAAACACTCTCTTAAACACTATACAAAAATACTCTTAAACTGAAGCCAGCCCTACACAATTTTCCCAGAATCCCAACTGACACCGGCCCTGCCCACTTTTTTCTGTCTTTAAGCCGATTGCAGATTTTCCCACATCTTTTTACCTTTCAGTTGACACCAGCCTTGCTCACAGTCTGCAGTCCAACTGATGATGTCCCCAACAGTCTGATCCCAAACTACCTCTCTTCTTATCTTGTTTATTCACACGCCTCATTTTTTAAAAAAGCTCAAAACCTGAGATCACAAGTGTTCGAGAGCACCAGTGTTGGAACACCCCTGTTACTCATGTAAAACCTTCAAAGAAGGTGTCCCAGGGAGAAACATTAGAGATTCTCACTCCCAGTTGTCTAAGACTGGGTCTCATTTATGGCCTCAGCTCTTCCCAGCTTTCCACCTGGGACAGCATCTGTCTCTCTGGTTAATGGCCCCTGGGCCATGCTACTAAGCTTTCTGTCCTCCTGAGCCTCACACCCCTCATGCCATGGTTCTGGAATCAAATGACAAAATGTAGCAACTCGGAATTTTTACCGAATCCCTCACACAGGACACAGCTTTGCCCCATCACAGAGCCACACCCACAGGCTACAGTGCCTTCAAACTTATACATATTTTGAAGACTAAAGGACAGCAAGCACTTAGTATGCATCTGCATTGGGGCTTTTCAAGGAGAGCAACTATTGACATTCTAGGTCAGAGTGTTTTTGTTCTGGACGGCCATCAACCGAATCAAAGAATATTCATTGGGTCCTTTAACACAACCCAAAATATTGCAGTCCCCAAGTCCCCAAAATTGGTATTAAAAAAGGAGAAGAGACAGGGAAAGAGAAAGGGGAGAGGCAAAGAGAGAGAAAATAAAAGATTGAAACAAAAGGAAAACAACTCAAAAAAGTTTATGAGAGAAAAGTGACATTATTGTTAAATACAACTTGCATGTGACTTCATATCACCTGGCTGTATCGTGTGCTGGAGTCTCTTTTGCAGTCACTCAGTGGTGATACAGAGATGTGCATATCAGGAGGCAGGGTCCACTCGGAGCCATTGTGGAGTCTGCCCATCATGCAGGCCCACATGACACACAAGGTCTGATCCTAAGTATGACAGGACAACATAAAAGACTTATATGAAATAAAGGATAATACCTTTGCTTTCCTAATTTCAACCTCTTTAAGGGGAAGACCTAAAAATGTGGCCCAGGGCAGTATGATCCTCTTAGGATCACATTGCTGAATCCTAGGCCTAAGCCCTGCTTATAATTTTGTCATCTCTGAGACTTGGCATCAAATCCTTGTAACAGTGGCCCACAGATAGTGTGGGTTTTATGTTAATACACACCTGACAATGTATGTAGGAATTAGTCTCTTGTGTCATCTCCACTGTGCAGCTAAAGTTACTCAGGAGGGCCAGGAAGACTCATGGATTATGCGGGAAACTAAGCAAGTCAGAAATCGCAGGTCTAAATGCAGCTGTCTCTCCTGAAAGCCAGGACCCTGGATTCATTATGAAGAAGGTGTGGGGAGGGCTGTGTTGGGAATGTTTGCATATTTATGGAGGTGCTGGCAGTGAGCTCTTGAAAGTTCTGAGGGGTTTACAGGCAAGTCTGATGATTGGAGAAGGCCCATGGCATAGAATGTTGAAGAAGTTGTTTCACTTCTTTGGTGACAGAACAATAAAGGTGTTATAACCCTAATAACCAAGCACCCACATTTCCAAGACAGGCCCCTGACTACCTGCCTTCAGTAAAGATAGTTGAGAGAGGAGGATGTTTTCCCATTGTCTCCAGACCTTCTTAGGCTTTGGAATTTGGAAAGCCTGTAATAAAATTGTTTCACTAACAAGGTAGACAGTGGCTCCAACCTCTTGTTTAACAGCTGTGGTCAGTGAGCAGTGAGCAGCCTTGGGTCACGTATGGCAGCTCAGGGCAGGCCACCCAAGGGTAAGTTACATCAGTCGTCCCATGCGGGAACCTTCCAGCCCCTGCCACTTCTGTGCGCTGGACTGGGTGAAACTGCAGGTAATTGTTCACAGCATTCTTGAATGTTTCTAATCTGTGGTGTCAGATAAAGCATTTTTTATCATTTCTGATTATTTCTATTTTTTCTGCTGGATGAGTCTTACAGGAAGCTTGTCAATTTCATATATTTTGGAAAGAACCAGCACTTGGTTTTACTAGTGTGATCTTTTGTATTTCAATTTTATTCATTTGCACTCCGATCCCTGCTATATTCCTTTCTGCTACTTAAATATTCTTTTGGCTTCTTCAAGAATAAATTTTTAAGTTTTTAAAAGAGTCTCTCCTGTTGAGATAACCCCGTATAGCTATAAATTTTCCTCTTGTAAGTGATTTTGCTGTATCCCAGATTTAGTTAGGTTGTTTTCCAGTTTTCCTATGTCTCTAGGTAGTTTCTGTTTTGGTTTGTTATTCTCTTTGATCTGCTGGTAATTTACAAACATGTTCAAATGCTTGTACTGCTTTCTGTTTTATTTTCTTGATATTTTATTTCAACTTTCTTACCAATGAGGTCAGAGAACATGGCAGATATAATTTAACATTTTGGGCTTTATTTGTGGCCTAGTACAAGATCTGTCTTGGGAAATGTTCCATGTGCATTAAAAATGCATAAAATGCAAGGTTTTTTTTTTTTTTTTTTCCTTAAATGATCTATAAATGTCTACCAAATCAATCTAGTCTAAAGTGGAAGGTAAGAACATTCGTATCTTAAATATTTTTAGCCTTACCTGAATATATGATTTTTAACTGAAAGGAATTTAGACAGAAAGGAAAAGAGACAGAGGAGTAGAGAAAGAGAAAGAGAGAAACTTTGATGTGAGAAAGAAATAGTGACTGGTTCCCTTTCCTGTGCAGCTTGACTGGAATTGACCATACAACGTTGGTATGTGCCCTGATGAAAAATTAAACTCAATACTCCTTGGTGCAAGGGATGATGCTTAAACTAAATAGGCCACCTCACCAGGGAAAGTTCTTAAATTAGTTAAAGTACTGTATTTTATAATAACATATATTATAAAAAAGCATCTCATACCACATTTAATTTTTAAAGGAAGCATGAGGAGGCTTGAATTGGGTGGTGAACACACAATACAATCTACACACGCCTTATGATAGAATTGTGCACTTGAAACCTGTATAATTTTCTTAAATAATGTCATGCCAATACATTGAATTAAAAGTGTTAAAAATTACCTTTAGAGGTAAGTGCTTTTTAAATCATGGTGTTACAAATGAGAATACAAAAAGAGTTCACTACTTTAAATTCACATTACTTACACGTGTCAGGTTCACGTTTGAACATGACATTCCCTTCCTCACCTCTCCTGCATATCTTCCAATAGTGCAGCAGTTAAACTCAGAGAGAGTTAAAACAAACTGCTAAAAGGAAATGGGGCGCTCTCATCAGGGGTCTCTCACCAGGATTTGTACAACTAACTCGGTGGAGCTCATTTTAAGTGGTTCTGGCTGTACATTCTCTGAGTGGCACAGGTTGGTGATCTAAAGTTCAGTGTGAAGGGCACCAGGGCCAGCTCAGCAGCTAGCGTGGGAAAGAAAAGAAGTGGTTACGCCCTCAGACACACGTGGACCATATGCACGTTTGTGCCAGGCCCTTTTCATATACAACCGTATGCTCTCTTTTTCAAGCCATGTTCTGTAGATACATGAAGTCTTTTAAACGGATCCAAAAATCACTTAATTTTGTACATCATCTTGTGACCCATTATTCTGGTCAGAATTTAACATGCCTACAGATGCACAGAAGACTATGAGGATTACAATCGTAACATACAAGACAGAGACCTCAAATGATGTCTAGGTGACGGTCTGGCACTTTGGCTAAAACCGAAGCTCAGTATTGTGTCCACTTCTCTCACTGAGTCATGCTGCATGTCCCAGATATGCCTGCATGTAGCAGGTGTTCATGTGCACAAGTGCAAGAGGAACTAAATTACCAAATTGTCCCAAATAATTGAGTTGTCCTGAGGCTTCACTGCTGCTTCCAGGGGTCCCTGATGTGGCCACAGATAGTACAGGAAAGAGTCCCATAGATGACATCTCCAACTGCATGACAGGTTGCTTTCAATGTGCATGCATTTGACTCTGCATGTGATACTCCTAGTTCATGAAGGCCCTGCCTGAGACACTTACCATAACACAGTGTAAGATGGAGACACAACTATTGATCTTCAATTTTGGTCACAGAATCAGGCAGCAAACAAACTACACATCATTGGAGGTCTCCTCCACATATGTCGTATATATATTTTTAGCATATTTGGATCTGCAGGCATTTTCTAAATGTGGACGTAACTGATGAATCACAGAAATAAATATAGGTTAGTGACCTTTTGAGTCCAGAGAAAGGGCCTCTTGTTTTTACAGTATATATGTTGGGAAAAGAAAATGGCATTATGGGTGAGAAGGGCCTGGAAATACTCTGGCTTTTGTCCAAACTTTTTGTAAAATCGTGGCCACTTTGTGCTTTTTTTCACTTCAGCTGGTGGTCTTGACCTTGTGCCTTTTCTCCATCAACTTTACCGGCTTCATCCTGTGCCATACAGAGGACATGCTGCTACACTCTGTGAAGTTCAGACCCACGGAGTCAGTTGTACAAACGCTAGTGAGAACCACTTACTCAGAGTCACCTAATACTCTTTCCAACCTTTCTTCTTAATCTATTTAAATTACCTTTCTGTACAATTAGAGGATGTAGATGGCTGGAGAAACAGACAGTTCCAGGTTGAAAAATGGGAGGTGCCACAGGTGAGTGTTATGATTTTAAAGTAGCTAAAATGCCTTGTAATTTCCTCACCCATTATCTGAGATTGACAAAAGCATTTATTTAAAAGGGTCAATTTGATAGTTCAGTGTGGTATGAGATTATTAAAGAACAACACTCTTATTTTAAAATACTGCATTTTAGACAATTAAAAAATAAAAACAGACTTAACTGCAAATCAGGTTTGATTGATAAATATTTATAGAACATTGCATTTACAACTGCAGGGTGCACATTTTTCTCTAGATTACATGGAAACTTTCTGAGATAGATCTTATACAAAGGGAAAAAAGAATCTTCAGTAAATTAAAAAGTTTTAAGCTATAGTAACCATATTTTCTGACCACACTGGTAAGAAACTAGAAATCAAATATAGGAAAAAACATAATAAAAAAAAGGATTGGGAGACTGTAAAACATGCTATCAAGTCCCTAGTAAGTCAAAAATGGAAACAAACAAACAAAAAAAAAACAACAACAGTTAGACAAATAAAAATTTAATCGTGGCCGTAGAAAACCTGGATTTAGTAAAGCTGTTATAAGTGGATACTCTATAGCTATACCATTCTAACTATAGAGCAGGAAAATATCAATAAAATCATTTGAATTTATTTCTAAATACCTTAGAAAAAGAAGTACCAAAACAAAAAGTTAGTTGTAAAATAAAATGAAAACCAGTGCCATAATAAATAAATTTTTAAAAAACAATAAAAAATAATAATAAAACGAATGGCTCCTTCTTTGAACTGATAAGTAAATTTGAAAAACCTTTAGTAAGACTCATCAGGCACTAAAGACAGAAAAAAAGTAATAAATCAGAAAAAAATGAAACTATAATCCAAACTACCAGAACAGAATTATTCAACATCAGCAATTATATGAAACAGATTTGACAATTTAATAAAATGGAAAATTTTTAGATCTTACACTTTTGAAGCTAAACCAGAACGAATCACATAATCTGAACAAACCAATGACCAGCAAGAAATTTGAATCACTAATCAAAACACCTAAAAAACAAAAGCCCAGGACTAGATAGAACTACAGGAGAATTCTAGGAAATATTTTAAAAATAATTAGTATATATCCTTCTCAACCAACCCATAAATTGATGAAGTTTACTTTCATGAGACCTGAATTATTTTGATACCAAAACTAAAGAAAGACACTGCAAAGAAAGAAAATTACAGGCCTATATTCTTGATAAATGTAGATGCTGAAATTCTCAACAAAATAGTAGCCAATCAAATTTGACTATATTAAAATGATTCTATATTCTGATCAAGTGTGAATTATACCAGTGATGCAAGAATGACCCAGCACTCAGAGAACAATAGATGTGACTCATCACATGAAAAAGGAAATAAAAATGAAAAGCATATGAATATTCAAGAAATACAGAAAAAGTACTAGTATACAATATGCATTAGTAATAAAAATATTTCAAAGAAGGTTTGTAGAAGAAAATGATCTAAGCTTCATAAAGGCTGCATATGACAACCTCACAGCTAACAGTATACTCAACTGTGAAGTAATTGAAGTTTTCCTTTTGAAATCAAAACCAAGTCAAGAATGTTCATTCTCATTATTATTTTTCATAATAGTAGTGGAATATTTAGACATAGCAATCAGAGGAGAAAAAGAAATACATTTAAGTAAAAAAGAAAGAATTAAAATTGTCACTATTGGTAAATGACATGATACTCTATATAGAATTTCTTAAATAATTCAACAGAATTAATAGACTTAATAAAATAATTCGTTAAGAAACAAAATACAAACCGAATATACAGAAATCTATCACATTAATATAAACAATAAAAGAAAAATCAAAGTAATCCCTTTTCCATTTGTGTGAAAGAAAGAAATGCCTGTGAATTTACATAACTAAAAAGTTGAAAGGGGCCTTTGCAAACTTTGCTCTTTCTCACTTCCTCTCTCCTTCTTTCTCTCTCTCCTCTGTTCTTTCTTCAAGTTAGGAATAAAAAGTGTGGCACCTGCTCCTCTCAGGTGGAATCGTTCTAGACCGAGGCAAAGAGAAAAGTACTATCCTACTCATCCTTTGTCTCTTTTGTATACTTACTTGTTCTACAACTTACAAAGAAATAGTAAACTATTTAAAAATGGAAAAATATGTCAAACATCACAACTTCATTTTTTAAATCCTCATGCAAGTATATTTTTTTCATTGCTTTTAGGGAGAGAGGAAGGGAGAGACACAGGGAGAGAGAAACTTCAGTTGGTTGCTTCCTGCTACATGCCCCGACTATGGATCAAAACAGTCACCTGGGTAAGCACCCTGACTCGGAATCGAACCCACAACCTTTCAGTCCACAGGATGGTGCTCCAACCAACTCAGCCACAAAGGGCAGGACCACGACCTCATTTTCATTTCAATATGTTATTTGGACACAAAACATAATTTATTATTTTTAACACCCTGGCTTTAAGGAGGCTACCATAGCCATTATATTTTAATAGGCTCTTCTTTGTTTATTTTGTTTCAAATTTGATGATTACCTTATGTGACATATTATCAGGAACGAGGGGTGAATACACCATTTAACAATTATTTTCAGCTTACTAAAATGTTCTTCCAGCCCTGGCTTCTGTGGCTCAGTGGATTGAGCATCGGCCTGCGAGCCAAGTGTCGCTGGTTCACTTCCCAGTCAGGGCACATGACTAGGTTGCACGTCAGGACCCCAGTTGGGGGCACAAGTGAGAGGCAACCACACAGTGATGTTTCTCTCCCTCCCTTTCTCCTTTCCCTCTCTCTAAAAATAAAATAAACAAACAAAAAAATTATTTAAAAACATAAAAAAATAAAATGTTCTTCTGCAGACTTTTCCTCCATTGCTCCCCCACAGCCCACCCCCTCTCCCACAGTTCAACCCCCACCCTGTTGCCCATGCCCATGGGTCATTCATACCAGTTCCTTTACTAAACCCGTCCACCACTGACCCCTTCACTCCATGCGCCCTCTCCCCTGGTGACTGTTACTCTGTTCCTTGTTTACGTGTCTCTGGTTCAGTTTTGTTCACTTGTTTGTGTTGTTCATTAGTTTCCTGTATTAGGTAATATCATATGGTATTTTACTTTTGTTGTCTGGCTTATTTCACTAAGCATAATTCTCTCCAGTTCCATCCATGTTATCACAAAGGGCAGGAGTTCCTTCTTTCTTTCTGCTACATAGTATTCCATTGTGTAGATGTACCACAGTTTTTTGATCCACTCATCCACAGACGGGCACCTAGGCTGTTCCCAGCACTTGGCTATTGTAAACAGGGCTGCAATGAACATAGGGGTGCATAAGTTCTTTTGAATTGGTGTTTCGAGATTCTTCGGGTATAATCCTAGCAGTGGAATCGCTGGTTCAAGAGGCATTTCCATATTTAGTTTCTTGAGGTAATTCCATACTGTTCTCCACAGTGGCTGTACCAGTCTGCATTGAATTCCCACCAACAGTGCAGTAGGGTTCCCGTTTCTCCGCATCCTCGCCAGCACTTGTTTGTTGATTTGTTGATGATGGCCATTCAGACTGGTGTAAAGTGGTATCTTATTGTGGTTTTATTTACATCTCTCTGATGGCTAATGATGTTGAGCATTCTTTCATATGCCTATGGACCCTCTGCATATCCTCCTTGGAGAAGTGTTTGTTCAGGTCCTTTACCCATTTTTAATTGGGCTATCTTCTGTGTGTTGAGATATGTAAGTTCTTTATATATTTTGGAGATCAATCCCTTATCTGATGTGTCATTGGCAAATATGTGTTCGCATATGGTTGGTTCCCCTTTCATCTGGCTGATGTTTTCTTTGTTGAGCAGACTCTTTAGTTTGATGTTGTCGCATCTGTTTGTTTTTTCCTTTACTTCCCTTTTTTTAGAAGATGTGTCAGTGAAAATATTGTTATGTGGGATATCAGAAATTTTCCTGCCTATGTTTTCCTCTAGGATTTTTATGGTGTCACGGCTTACATTTAAGTCTTTGATCCATCTTGAGTTTATTCTGGTGTGTGGCATAAGTTGGTGGTCTAGTTTCATTTCTTTGCATGTCACCATCCAGTTCTCCCAGCACCATTTGTCAAAGAGGCTCTTCTCATGCCATTTTATGTTCCTTCCCCCTTTGTTGAATATTAGTTGCCCATAGAGGCCTGGATTTATTTCTAGGCTCTCTGTTCGGTTCCATTGATCTATATGTCTGTTCTTATGCCAGTACCAGGCTGTTTTGATTACAGTGGCTTTGTTGTATAGTTTGATGTCAGGTGTCATGAAACGTCCTATTGCGTTCTTCTGTCTCAAGATTGCTGCGGCTACTCGGGGTCTTTTTTGGTTCCATATAAGTTTATGAAGTATTTGTTCTAGGTCGGTGAAATACGTTGCTGGTATTTTAATAGGGATTGCATTGAATCTGTAAATTGCTGTGGGTAGTATGGATGTTTTAATGATGTTGATTCTTCCCACCCATGAACATGGTATGTGCTTCCACTTACTTGTATCTTCCTTAATTTCTTTCTTCAGGGTTATGTAGTGTTCTGAGTACAGGTCTTTTACCTCTTTGGTTAAATTTATTCCTAGGTACTTTATTTTTCTTGTTGCTATAGGAAATGGAATGTTTTCCTAGTTTCTATTTCTGAGAATTTATTGTTGGTGTACAGAAATGCCTTCAATTTCTGAATATTGACTTCGTACCTTGCTGTTTTGCCAGATTCACTTCCTGAGTCGAGTAGTTTTTTCATGGAGTCTATAGTGTTTTCTATGTACACTATCATGTCATCTGCAAGTAATGACAGTTTTACTTCTTCTTTTCCAATAGGGATGTCTTTTCTTTCTTTTCTTGTCTGATTGCTATGGCTAGAACTTCCAAACTATGTTGACTAGGAGTGGAGAGAGTGGACATCCTGGTTTTGTCCCTGATCGCAGGGAAATGCTTTCAGTTTTTGTCCATTAATTGTGATGTTGTCTGCGGGTTTCTCATATATGGCCTTTATCGTGTTGAGGTATGCTCCCTGTGTTCCAAGTTTCCTGAGTGTTTTCATCATAAATGGGTGTTGTACTTCATCAAATGCCTTTTCAGCATTTATTGATATGATCATGTGATTTTTGTCTTTCATTTTGTTTATGTGGTGTATTACATTTATTGGTTTGTGAATCTTAAAACATCCTGGCATCCCTGAAATGAATCCCACTTGATATTGGTGTATGATCTTTTTAATGCGTTGCTGGATCTGATTTGCCAATATTTTGTTGAGGATCCTAGCATCTATGTTCCTCAGCGATATTGGCCTGTAGTTTTCTTTCTTTGTTTTGTCTTGACCTCGTTTTGGAATTAGGGTAATACTGGCTTCATAGAAACAGTTTGGGAGTCTTTCCTCTTCTTGGATTTTTTGGGTAGGTGTTAGTTCTTCGCTAAATGTTTTGTAAAATTCGCCTGTGAAGTCATCCAGTCCAGGGATTTTGTGTGCCTGGAGTTTTTTGATTATTGTTGCAATTCATTCTTTGTTATTGGTCTCTTCAGACTTTCTGCTTCTTCTTGATTCAGTTTTGGAAGATTATCTGTTTCTAGTAATTTGTCCATTTCATCTAGGTTGTCAAGTTTCTTCCCATATAATTGTTTGTAGAAATGTCTTACAATCCTTTATGTTTCTGTGGTATCGGTCGTGATCTCTCCTCTTTCGTTTCTCATTTTTTTTATTTGGGTCTTTTCTCTTTTCTTTTTTTTTTTAAATGTGTTTTATTGATTATAATATTACATTTGTGCCAATTTCCCTTCCCTCTGCTCCCCTCCACCCGGTGGCCCCCCTCCCTCCAGTTGTCCCCCCCTTTTAGATCATGTCCATTAGTTGTGCATACAGTTCTTCTCAACCTCTCTCTGTCTATTCCATTCCCTCCTACCATGATCCTTAATTCCTATATCATCTCCCTCCCTCTCCCCATTCCCCCTCCCTGTTGACCTCCCCCCAATATGTTCCCCATACCTATAGTTCTTTTTCCACTCTCGTTGCCTGTTTAGTTTTGCCTTTGTTTCAATTCCCTAGCTTCTGTTGTTTCTTGTGATGCAGTTTTCATTTTAGATTTCATTGTCTTGATCCTCCTTTTTCTAAACCAATCCCTTTAACATCTCATAGAACAGTGGTTTGGATCTAGTGAACTCTTTCAGTTTTATTTTGTCCTGGAAACACTTTCTCTGTCCTTCTATTCTGAATGACAATTTCGCTGGATAGAGTATTCGTGGTTGTAGGTTTTGGATTTTCATTACTTTGAATATTTCTTGCCAGTCCCTTCTTGCCTGTAGGGTCTCCCTTGAGAAGTCTGCTGATAGTCTAATTGGGACCCCTTTGTACATAATTCTTTTCTTCTCTCTTGCTGCTTTTAAGATTCTCTCTTTATCTTTAATTTTTGACATTTTGATTATAATGTGTCTTGGAGTGGTTCTCCCTGGGTCCAGTCTCTTGGGAACTCTCCTTGCTTCTTGGACCTGCAAGTCTATTCCCTTCCCCAAGTCTGGGAAGTTCTCCTTTATTATATTTTCACTCAATTTTTCAAGTTCTAGTTCATCTTCCTCACTCTCTGGCAAACCAATGAGTCTTATGTTGGGCCTTTTATAGCTGTCCCAGAGGTTTCTGATCCTCTCATCGTTGCTTCCCATTTCCTCTCTCTGCATTGGTTGACTGCTTGTTCCTTCTCCATATTCCAGTTTGTTGAAATGAACTCTGGATTTTTGTTCCTCACCATCTGTCTCGTATGTGGTTTTGTTCCTTTCGTTATGAATGTTTTTCGCTTCTTTCTTATCTTTTTCCTGCTCTTTTGTGAATTCTGTAAGCCACCTGATAACAATGGCCCAGAACTGAGCCTCTGACAGGTTTCTTATCTGTTCATCTGTCAGGTTCTCTATCTGTTGCCTGCTGAGCTGTGCCACCGGGATTTCTATAGTTGTCTGCCTCATTTTGACAGATGCGTTTTGTTTTCTTGGGCCGGCTGTAGGGGGCAGTGCCTGTGTACGCGTCACAGTTCAGCGACCGGCGCCTGTCCACGACCTATTTCGCAGCCCTGTGGCGCTTTCTTTGGGGGCGGGGATCCAAGATGGATTCACACAGTTATTCAGCTAGGAGACCGGGATCTGTCCTCCCGCCCCCCTGGGCCTCACTGTTCAAGGCGATGCGGTGGCTGCTTTCCCCAGCGCTGGGGTCGCGCACTGCCAGGGGCTTGACTGCAGCCGGAATTTTTCGCCGCCTGGCCGCTGTCTCAGGTGCGACCGCAAACAGCACTGCCCTCTTTAACTCTTACCTGCCCAAATGGCACCGCTGGTTTATAACTTCATATGTTGGGCTTCCGTGTAGTTTTATTTTCTGGAATTTCTAGTTATCCTTTGTTTTGAAGTAGTTGTATTCCTCTCTAGTTGTAGAGGGAGACCTAGCGTGTCTGTCTAAGCCTCCATCTTGGCCGGAAGTCCCAGATATTCTTTCACCTTCTTTTTTGAATGAGAGCCTTGCTGGGTAGAGTATTCTTGGTTGTAGGCATTTGTTTTTCATTGCTTGAATATTTTTGACCATTCCCTTCTGGCTTGTAATGTTCCTCTTGAGAAATCAGTTGATAGCCTTATCGAAGCTCCCTTGTATGTTATTTGCTGTTTTTCTCTTGCTGCTTTTAGGATTCTCTCTTTGTGTTGGAATGTTGCCATTTTAACTATGATTTGCCTTGGAGTGGGTTTTGGGGGGTTCCTCTTCATTGGAACTCTCTGTGCTTCCTGAACTTGTGTAACTTTTTCTCTCATCAGGTTCAGAAAATTTTCTGTCACTATTTCACCTATCAGTTTTTCAATTCCATGGTCCTTTTCTTCTGCCTCTCTAATTCCTATGATCCGGATATTATTTTTTTTTTAATGCTATCCTGTAATTCCCTTACATCTTGTTCATATTTTTTCAATTTTTTTTCATTTTGCTGTATTGTCTGGGAGTTTTTCTCTACATTATCTTCTAACTCACTAATCCGATCCTCTGCTTCATTTAGTCTGCTTTTGACTGATTCTACTGTGTTTTTCAGTTCAGAGATTGCATTCTTAAGTTCTTCCTGGTTCTTGTTAACAGTTTCTATATCTTATTTTATGCTGGTGTAGTTTTCTGCAAGTTCCCTTTAATTTTCTTGGAGCTGCTGGTACCTTCCTTGGAGGTTGTCATAGTTGATTTTAAGGATGTCGAGTATATTGAGCTTCTTTACCATCATTGTTTTGAATTCCATGTCTGACATTTGGGCTACGTCTATTTCATCTACCTCTCTTTCTGAGGATTCCTCTTTTCTTTTCATTGAGGGGTTATTTTTGCGTCTTACCATGTTGGATTCTTTTTGTTTTTATTTATTTATTTGTTTGTTTATTTGGGGGTATAGTCTGCTTTGACTTCCCTCCTTTGTGGTGTGAGATTCTTTATCGGAGGTCTGGGGGTTTCAGTGGTGCAGTCTCTTTGATATCCCAAGCCTGATGTTCCTGAGTTACCCTTTATGTCATTTGTTTATGCTGTTTGGTTATATTTCAGATGTTCTTTGATAGGATCTTCCTTTTGGCTAGTTGGTTGAGAGTCACTCTATCCACTTTTTCTTGAGTTCTTTTGTGGATATGCTGTTAAAAACATAAACACACAGCCCAGGCAGGAGACCCACACCCTCAAAAAACATCCCCCACTCTATCCTGCTATTGTAAGCCAACGAGCCCGTATTAATTTAAATGTAAAGAGATTAGAGTTTTTCACAGGCAAGAAGTATGTCAAATGCCTTGCAAGTGGATGTCTTTCCAATAAGACAGTCCTACAGATTTAGAGACATGTATGTGGGTTATGTTACATAAATTAACATGTGTTTTCTGTTTTCAAAGGGCATAAGCCTACGATCTCATTACCTGAGTGATTGTCTGTATGTATAGGCCTCACTTAATCCTGTCTGCATTGCTGCCTCCTGAGACTCAATGGTTTGGCTGAACTAAGTGGCTGGGTTGATGAAGAACGGGGTGGTCTGTGGGCTTCACTTTAAAACTGGTTTCTCTTTTCTATATTAATGGCTTGGACAGAAAGAGCCCAGAGGCCTGAGAGGGGGGAAACCTAAAATATTTCCCTCAGCCCAAACTAAGTATAATGGGCAAAAGGGTTTTGGACAGGTGAGATGTACCTGGCATACCTTCCTCCAAAGAAACCCTTCTTTTCCCTAATGTGGGACATTGAAAAATTAATACCTGTCTTTTGTCATCTAGTGGTTACGGATTGAATGATGTCCTTTAACCCTGTTGCCCCCAGAACACAACAAGGATGCCAGCCTGTTAAACCAAGCATCCCATTGGCCAGAGAGAGCCAACCAACCTGGAGTCTGCACGATCCTTCCCCTTGTGGGAAGGTCACCCTCCCCTCCACACCCCCACTCTTATTAGGGATTTCTTGACCCAAGGGTAGGTAGGACGATGACCAAGTCCAACTTGAAGCAGCTAGAGGAGCTCGAGACCTTAGTCCATTGTCCTTTATAAGAATGTAAAGGGTCTCAAGTCTGAGAGGGAGGGATTGTTATTTTTTATTGTTAAAATATTTAACTAATTAATTAATTATTAAAAAATAGAAGAATATATGAAAGGGTGAGCCATGGGCATGGACTTGGGGAGGGGATTGTCGGGGAAGGGGGGTGCTGGGCGGAGGGGAGCAAAGGGAAAAAATTGGAACTATTGTAACAATATAATCAATAAAATCGTCGTCGTCGGCGGCGGCGGCGGCGGCGGCGGCGGCAGCCGTCCGTCTCGAGAGACGATGGTGTAGCTTCTTAAGAGTCTATCTGCACCGCCGAGAATGGCTGTGCAGTCCGACTCGGGAGTGACAATCCCTGCCGCACTTGTTACAGGTGAAGGCAGATGGCTGTTGTTGCTGCTGTTGACGCTGCTTCCGCCTCGATCTTTTCTGGACCGCCTCCTCGTAGCGCGCAGCCTCTGCGCGTGACGTACCTTGCCTGACCGCGAGCCTCCAGGCTAGGCGGCCGTCTGCTTGAACTTCCCATGTGTTGAGATTGATGGAGCATTGTGTCATGTCCTTTTTGCAGATGTCTTTGAACCGCAGTTTTGGGTGCCCTGTCATCCTCTGGTCTTCTGCTAGCTCGCCGTAGAGGAGGTCTTTGGGAATATAGCCTGCATCCATTCTTTTGACATGGCCGAGCCATCTGAGGCGTCTCTCACTAAGAACTGCATGCAAACTGCTCATGTTGGCTCGCTTCAGCACCTCGGTGTTGGGGACCTTATCCTGCCATGTGACATGCAGGACGCGTCGCAGGCACCTCATGTGGAAGCTGTTGAGTTTCCTTTTGTGCCTTGCGTAGGTGGTCCACATCTCGCTGCCATAGAGGAGAGTGCTGAGTACGCAGGCTTGGTAGATGCGCAGTCTGGTTTTCTCAGTGAGGCTGGAATTGTTCCACGCTCGCCAGTTCAGTTTGGCCATAACTGTGGCTGCCCTGGCGATTCTCCGGTTGACCTCCAAGTCAACTGACAGAGAGCTCGAGATGGTGGACCCGAGGTAAGTGAAGTCGTTGACAACCTCCAGGGTGTATCCGTCGATGGTGATGCATGGGGGAGTCCCCGTGCCTTGAGCCATAATGTTCGTCTTCGTCAGGCTGATGGCTAGTCCGAACTCCTTGCATGCGTGGGAAAGGCAAGTGACTAGCTGCTGGAGTCCCTCTTCAGAGTGTGATGTCAAGGCTTAGTCGGCGGCGAAGAGCATCTCAGGGATGAGCACCTCTTTGACTTTGGTCTTGGCTCGTAGACGGGCCAGGTTGTAGAGCTTGCCATCGGATCTGGTGTGAATGAAGACACCCTCGCTGCAGTCCTTAAAGGCGTATTGGAGGAGCATGGAGAAGAAGATTCCGAACAGCGTAGGCGCGAGGACGCAGCCCTGCTTTACTCCGCTGCTGACTGGGAAGGCCTCAGAGGTTGCGCCGTTGTAGGACACCGTGCTGTGCATGTTGTCGTGAAAGGACATGACCACAGCAAGCAGATGTGGTGGACAGCCAATCTTCCGTAGCAAGCTGAAGAGTCCGCTTCGACTGACCAGATCAAATGCCTTCGTGAGGTCGATAAAGGCGAGGTAGAGTGGTTTATGCTGCTCGTGACACTTCTCCTGCAGCTGGCGTAGGGAGAAGATCATGTCCACTGTTGATCGGCCAGCTCTGAAGCCACACTGGGACTCTGGGTAGACGCGGGAAGCAAGGGTCTGCAGGCGGGCAAGAGCGACCCTGGCGAATACTTTGCCGACGACGCTGAGGAGAGAGATGCCCCGGTAGTTGTTGCAGTCGCTGCGGTCTCCTTTGTTCTTGTACATGGTGATAATGTTGGCGTCTCTCATATCCTGGGGGATGTAACCCTCCTTCCAGCAGAGACAGAGTAGATGGTGGAGCGGCTGTAGCAGGACTGGTTTCCCGCTCTTTAGGATTTCTGGAGGGATTCCGTCGCTTCCTGGTGCTTTCCCGCAAGCAAGGCGGTCAATGGCTTTGCCGAGCTCTGCCACAGTACGTGGGGTGTCTAGCTCCTCCATGACTGGTAGGTCTGGGATGGCGTTAAGAGCAGTGTCTGTTACGGTGTTCCTCGTTGCGTACAGCTCGAGGTAGTCCTCGGTCCATCGCCGCATTTGCTGTTCCTGGTCAGTGATGACCTCACCTGTCTTGGAGTTAAGGGGGGTGATCTTGGAGGGGATTGGGCCTGTTGCCTTCTTGATACCCTCATACATTCCTCATGCGTTGCCTATATCGGCGGCTTCCTGGATGCTTCTGCACAGGTTTAGCCAATAGGTGTTGGCACAGTGGCGGGCAGTCTTCTGGACTTTGTTCCTGGCAGCCCGTAGAGCTTGAAGTGTACTGGGAGTGGGCGTGGCCTTGTAAGCCAGTAGGGCCTTCCTCTTAGCCTCGATCACGGGTTCCATTTCTTCCCAGTGAGCCTCGTACCAGTCAGCGTTCTTCCGCTCTTTCTTCCCATAAGCAATAATGGCGGAGTTGTATATGGCGTCGCGGAGACGTGGCCAATTGGATTTGATAATGTCATCTGCCGCCATTCCCTCGCCGAGTGCATCTTCCATCCTGTTGATGAATTGCTGGGTCTTAGCTGGGTTGCTGGCACAACTGGTGTTGATGCGTGGGCGACCCTTCATCTTAGAGTGGTGCAACCTCTTCGGCGTTATGCGCACCTTGCTTACCGCGAGGGCATGGTCCGTGTTGCATTCTGCACTGTGGTAGCTGCGGGTGAGGAGGGTGCTGCCAATATCCGTTCTTCTGGTGATGATGAGGTCAAGCTGGTGCCAGTGGCGGGAGCGGGGGTGCCTCCATGACACCTGGTGGATCTCTTTGCACTTGAAGAATGTGTTTGTCACGCACAGGCCATGGTGACACAAAAACTCAAGCAGTCGCTGACCATTCTCATTGATCTTTCCTCTCCCAAAGTTTCCGAGGCAGGTGGGCCAGGCCATGTGGTCGGCTCCTACTCTTGCGTTGAAGTCTCCGAGGAGATAAAGAGCGTTACTTCTGGGGATCTTGGATAACGCTTCGTCCAGTGCATGGTAGAACTGTTCTTTCTCTTCGGTGGTGGCGCAGAGGGTTGGGGCGTACGCGCTAAGAATGCTGACTGGGCCGAAAGTTGTTGACAATCGGAGGGTAAGTAATCTCTCTGTGCCTCCTGTGGGTGGCTCTATGGAGTTAACAAGCACGTTCTTCACAGCGAACCCAACACCGTGCTGTCTTGGTTGGTCCGGAGACTTCCCTTGCCAGTAGAAGGTGTAGTTAGTTTCTCTGATAGTTCCGTTGTTGGCCATCCGGGTCCCCTGTAGAGCCGCAATGTCGATGTTTAGTCGTGCCAGTTCCCTGTCGATGACAGCGGTTTTCCTGGCACCATTGATCCACGGAAGGTCTGCAGTAAGTCCGGGACACATGGTCCTGATGTTCTAGCTAGCGAGGCGAAGAGCTGGAGGCTTTTTTCTTGTTTTTTGCTTGGAATAGCCTGGTGCGAGTGTTTTGTGGCCCACTTTGCGAGAGACGCCTCTCTGATCCCCATGCACCCAGTGGGGCAGGCGAGCCATGGCGAGACGGCACCTAATTGGCTGGGGGCTGCCCAGCTTGAGGCGGGTGGTAGCTGTCCAGTGAGGTGCGATGACCTCTCCCACCGTCAGAGGAGACCCCTGGCGCTTGTTTCCTTCGCCAATCGGATGAGCTTATAACCGATATCTGTCTCCTCCCGTGTTTAGTCGACATCTTGCGATGACGCTGGAGTGTCCTCTCCAGTGAAGCTACAAAGCCTGGGCAGGGTGATATGGAGGGCCAGCTGTTGCCCATGCAGCAGACCCCCCCTCTCTTCGCAGCTGAAGGATCCAAGGGGAAAGACAAAGTCAATACAGCTTGGCTTCAGGTGCGCCGCAGGAGTTGCCGGTGTTGACTACAACGTCAAACCGCCTTAGGGACTCCGGCTCCGGATTTTCTGTCGGGGTTTACTCCCTTAGCCTTTCCCCTGAGGAGGTATGCCTCAAGGCAGCGGAGGTTTGGAGTCAGAGTTTCCCTTCTCCTTAGCCTTTCCCTGTCAAAGTCTCAGAGGTCCTCTGGCAGCTGATGTAGCCTGGGCTCAAGCAGAGGGAAGGCAGAGAGGACTAGAGACGCTTGGGGAGAGTTTGTTGTGGTGGCTTTGAGGGGAGAACTGGGGAAGCAGCAGAACGGGTCCCAGTGCTGACTCAGCCCCAGTACCTGGGCACAAGCAGAGGGAAGACAGAGAGGACTGGAGATGCTTGGGGAGAGTTTGGTGTGGTGGCTTTGAGGGGAGAGCTGGGGAAGCGGCCGGCCGGGTCCCAGTGCTGACTCATCCCCAGTACTGCAGGCAAGCAGTACTTAAAAAAAAGAGATTAGAGCTTTTATACTATAAGAAGAATAGATAAGAGTTGTTTTGGGGGAGGAAAATATAATTTTTGATAGAGGGGGTGATAGATTGATAATAGTTGAGACTGTGCAAGCCATTAGGTAATATTTACATTGTATGTTAATAAAAATAGAAGAAAAGGATAGAAAAATGCATAATACAGTAAGAAAGTGGGATTGTATTGTATTGGGTTTATATAGTAATTATATTCTATTATTTAGAGTGATGGGGGGCTAAACTAGACACACAAATGAATAAACACAAATTAAAGAGAAAGGATGAGAAGGAGAGGTTATATGCAACACGTCAGAGATAAAGTTTGTTATTCTTTTTGGAAGGGGAGAAAAAAACACACCCCCCCCCAAAAAAAACCCAAGAAAATAGAAGAAAGAATATAGAAGAAAGAAGAAAGAGAGAAAAGAAAAAAAAAACATAAAAAATCCCCCAAAAAGACCCAAGAAAAGAGAAGAAAGAAAAGAATAAAGAAAGAAAGAAAGAAAAGGAAGAATTAAGAAGAAAGAAAGAGGAAAGGGAGAAAAAAATTGAAAAAAAAAAAAGCGATGTTTTTACTCCGTTTTAGCCTTGGTGTGTTGCCTTCTTTTTCTGTGTCCGCAGCTGGTCTAGTGTGGCAGTTCAGAGGTTCTTGTTTCTTGCAGCACTGGTGTGCGCCCACGGTTGCCGCAATGGTGCGCACCCACAGTTGCCGGCATGGCGCGCTCCCGTGCTGCCCGCTGGAGCCAGTTGAGGTGCCCTTGCGCGCCAGCCCCTGCATGCTCCGGTGGCCCGAGAGCTTGCCCTGCGGTTGGAGCCTATTGTTGCCGGGCCGAGGTGGTTCCGCGTTCACGCCGAGGTGTCCCTGCGCGTGTCCCTGCACTCGCGGGCAGCCCGAGAGCTTGCCCCAGGATTGGCGCCTATTGTTGCCGGGCTGAGGTGGTTCCGCGTTCGCGCGCTGCCCGTGCCCTTAGTCCCACTGAGTCAAGCTCCAGGAGTTGGTCTCTCGCCTCTTAGGTCAGGGCCGCGGACACTTGTGCTCAGTGGAAGTGAGCGTCCGTGAGTCGCCGCCTCCCGCTGTTCCCATGCTGCAGCCGCCCGCCTTCCCTCACCCGTCTGGGTGGGCACAGAGCCTGCGCTAGTGGTCTGCTTTCTGGCCTGGGGCCCGGTGCCCACTGGAGCTGTCTAGGGGTATCTGCGCACGGTCCTCTGTGTGTTCAGTGGGCCCTCCCTATGCCCATTGGGGCACTGATCTAATGTCCATTGGGGAGTGTCAGAGGGATGCCTGGACTCACGGGCCCACGCCCCTGGGCCAGTGAGTGAAAACACTTCCCTATGTGTGCCCCCACGACCCAAGAGTAGAGTTTGAGAGTGGATGAGCGAGCCAATGCGCCTGCGCTCCTCAAGAATGGCCTACCACCCCCAAACTTTCCTCCCCTCTCCATTGTCCACTAGAGAAAAATATAAAGGAGAATTATGTTCTTACTTGCCCAGCAGCACGCGGTCTCCTGTCCTTCGGCGCCAATGCCACTTGGTCGAGTCCCGTCTCTGTCAGTGGGCAGAGATCTGCTCTCCTCCAAACTCCTCTCCGGGGCAGCCTGTAGTCACCAAAAAGCCTTTGTGTGCTTCCCGGCTCAGCTCGGGCAGGCGCCCCAGTCAAGAATCCCATTTCGTCCCCTTTTTCTTTGCTATCCTCACTAAACAGGTTGTTCCCAGATGGATTTTCTCTAATCTAGCAGTGCCTTGGTTCTACTCCTGCCAGTATCCAGCTGCTCACTGAGATGTTCTGTCTGCAGTTAGCCCAAACTGCAGACGGGTATCGGGAGCCTGACACCGCAGCCTCTCCTCACTCCCCCGCCATCTTCCCACTCTGTCTCTGAGTCCATATTCTGTTAGAACACAGCCTGATTGGATATAATTTAAACATCAACTGAATCCATATTCTGTTAAAACACAGGCTGAGTGGGTATTCTTTGAACATAGACTGAGTCTATATTCTGTTAGAACACAGACTGAGTGATTATTCATTAAACAAAGACTGAGCCCATATTCTGTTAGAACAAAGGCTTAGTAAGTGTTCCGTTAGAACACAGGCTGAGTGAATATTAGAGCACAGGCCAAGTGAGTATTTTGTTATAAAACGGGAAAGTGAGTATTCTGTTATACCACAGGCAGAGTGAGTATTCCGTTAAAACACAGGCTGAGTGAGTATTCTCTGAACATGGACTGAGTTCATATTGTGTTAGAAAACTGGCTGAGTGAGTATCCTGTTGGACACAGGCTGTATGAGTATTACCTAAAATAGACGGAGTCCATATTCTGTTAGAATACAGGCGGAGTGAGTATTCTTTAAACATAGACAGAGTCAATATTCTGTTAGATCACAGTCTGTGTGAATATTATTTAGACATTGTCTGAGTCCATGTTCTGTTAGAACAAAGACTGAGTAGGTATTTTTAAACCTAGGCTGAGTCCATATTCTGTTAAAACACAGGGTGACTGAGTATTCTGAAAGAACACAGGCTGAGTGGGTATTACTTAAACATAAACTGAGTCCATATTCTGTTAAAACACAAGCTGTGTGGGTATTCTTAAACACAGACTGAGTCTATATTGTGTTAGAACACAGACTGAGTATTCTGTTAGAACATAGGCTGAGGTGGTATTATTTAAAAATAAACTGAGTCCATATTCTGTTAGAACACAGACTGAATAGGTATTCTTTAAACATAGACTGAGTCCATATTCTGTTAAAACACAGGGTGACTGAGTATTCTGAAAGAACACAGGCTGAGTGGGTATTACTTAAACATAAACTGAGTCCATATTCTGTTAAAACACAAGCTGTGTGGGTATTCTTAAACACAGACTGAGTCTATATTGTGTTAGAACACAGACTGAGTATTCTGTTAGAACATAGGCTGAGGTGGTATTATTTAAAAATAAACTGAGTCCATATTCTGTTAGAACACAGACTGAATAGGTATTCTTTAAACATAGACTGAGTCCATATTCTGTTAGAACACAGGCTGAGTGAGTATTCATTAAACATAGATAGAGTCCATGTTCTGTTAGAACACAGACTTAGTAGGTATTTTTTAAACATAGGTTGAGTCCATATTCTGTTAAAACACAGGCTGAGTGAGTATACTTTAAAACTAGACTGAGTGAATATTCTGTTAAAACACAAGCTGAGTTAGTATTCAGTTAGAAGTCAGGCTGTGTGAGTATTCTTTCCATATAGACTGAGTCCATATACTGTCTGAACCCAGGCTGAGTGAGTATTCTCTTAAAACACAGGCTGAGGAATTATGCTTTAAACATAGACTGAGTCCATATTCCGTTAGAATACAAGCTGAGTGAGTATTCCATTAAGACACAGGCTCATTGAGTATATTTAACCTAGACTGAGTCCATATTCTGTTAGAACACAGGCTGAGAGAGTATTCTGTTAGAACACAAACTGAATGAGTATTCAGTTAGAACACAGGCTGTGTGATTATTGTTTAAACATACACTGAGTCCATATTCTGTTAGAACACAGGCTGAGAGGGTATTATTTAAACATAAACTGAATCCATATTCTGTTAAAACACAGGATCAGTGGGTATTCTTTAAACACAGACTGAGTCCATATTCTGTTAGAACAAAGGAGGAGTGAGTATTCTGTTAGAACACAGGCTGAGTCAATGTTCTGTGAGAAAACAGGCTGAGTGTGTGTTCTTTAAACACAGACTTAGTCCATATATTGTTATAATATAAGGTCAGTGAGTATTATGTTAGAACACAGGGAACAGAAAACAAGTGAGCAGCTGGCGTGACCTCATAGACAAGCCACTCGTGGTGAAGGCAAAAGATAGGTAACAAAGAACAGGAGAGCCACTTGCTCAGCCTGGTGGACTGGTCCCCCGAGTTGAAGGCAGAAGACAGGTAACAAAGAACAGGTGAGCAGCTTGCTCCTCATTGGAGATACGCCCCCTGTGTTGAAGACAATAAATAGGTAACAAAGAACAGGTGAGCGGACTTCTTGGCCATGTAGAAACGTCCCCCGGGGTGAAGGCAGAAGACAGGAAACAGAGAAAATGTAAACCGCTTGATTGGCCTAGTAGACACGCCCCCCGGGGTGAAGGCAGAAGATAGGTAACAGAAAAGGTAAGCCGCTTCTTTGGCCTGGTAGACACGCCCCAGGGGTAAGGACAGAAGACAGGTAACAGAGAACAGGTGAGCTGCTTGCTCACCCTGGTGGAAACACCCCACGCGGTGAAGGCAGAAGACAGGTAACAAAGAACAGGTGAGCAGCTTGCTCAGCCTAGTAGACCCACCCCCTGGGGTGAAGGCAGAAGACAGGTAACAAAGAAAAGGTGAGCAACTTGCTCGGACTGGTAGACACGCCCCCTGGGGTGAAGGTAGAAGACAGGTAACAAAGAATACAAGAACTGCTTGCTGGGCCTGGCTGACGGGCCGCTGGAGTGAAGGGAAAAGACAGTTAACAAAGAGTATTCTCTTAGAACACGGACTGAGTGAGTATTGTGTTAGAACACAGAGTGAGGGAGTATTTTTTAAACATAGACTGAGTCCATATTGTGTTAGAACACAGACTCAGTGAGTATTTTGTTAAAACACAGGTTTCGTGAGTATTGTTTAAACATAGACTGAGTTTATATTCTGTTAGTACACAGGCTCACTGACAATTCTGTTACAACACAGGCTGAGTGAGTATTCTGTGAGACCATAGGCTGAACGGGTATTATTTAAAAATAAATGAGTCCATATGCTGTTAGAACACAGGTTGAGTGCGTATACTCTTAGAAGAGAAGCTGAGTGAGTATTCTTTAAACATAGACTGAGTCTATATTATGGTAGAACCAAGGGAAAGTGAGTATTCCGTTAGAACTCAGGCTCAGTGAGTATTGTTTAAGAACACTGGCTTAGTGCGTATTTTTTAACATATACGGAATCCATATTCTCTTAGAGCATAGTCTGAGTAAGTATACTGTTAGAACACCAGCTGAGTGAGTATTTTTTAAACATAGACTGAGTCCATATTATGTTAGAACACTCACTGAGTAGGTATTCTTTAAACATAAACTGAGTCCATATTCTGTTAGAACAGAGGCTGAGTGAGTATTATGTTAGAACAGAAGCTGAGTGAGTATTTTTTTAACATAGACCGAGTCCATATTCTGTTAGAATACAGGCTGAGTGGGTATTTTTTAAACATAATCTGAGTCCATGTTCTGTTAAAACACAGGCTGACTTTGTACTCTTTAAATATAGATTGAGTCCATATTCTGTTAGAGCACAGGATGAGTGCATATTATATTAGAAAACAGGCTGAGTGAGTTTTCTGTAAACATAGACTGAGTCCATATTGTGTTCGAACACAGGCTTAGTGGGTATTCTTAAACATAGACTGAGTCCATATTCTATTAGAACACAGGCTGACTGAGTATTCTGTTAGAACACAGGCTGAGTGAGAATTCTGTTAGAACACAGGTTAGTGAGTATTTTGTTAGAACGCAGGTTGAATGAGTATTCCTTAAACATAGATAGTGTCCATATTTCCTTAGAACCCAGGCTGAGTGACTTTTCTGTTAGAACACAGGCTTAGTGCCTAATCTTTAAACAGACTGAGTTTATATTTTGTCAGAACATAGACTGAGTGAGTGTTGTGTTAGAACATATGCTCAGTGAGTAAACTGTTAAAACACAGGCTGAGTGAGTATACTTTAAATACAGTCTGAGTCCAAAATCTGTTAGAGCACAGGATGTGTGGCTATTCTTGAAACCTAGATTTAGTACATATTCTGTTAGAACACAGACTGAGTGAGTACTCTGTTAGTACACAGGCTGAGTGAGAATTATTTAAATATAGACTAAGTTTATGTTTTGTTAGAACACAGACTGTGTGGGTAATCTGTTAGAACATAGGCTCATTCTGTATACTGTTTAAAAACAGGCTAAGTATCATTTAGACATAGACTGAGTCCATATACTGTTAGAACCGAGGATGAGTGAGTATTCTTTAAACACAGACTGAGTCCATATCATGGTAGAACCAAGGCTAAGTGAGTATTCTGTTAGAACACAGGCTGAGGCAGAATTCCTTAATCAAAGACTGAGTCCATATTCTCTTAGAACACAAGCTGAGTCAATAATCTGTTAGGACACAGGCTTATTGAGAAAATTTAACCTAGACTGAGTCCATATTCTGTTAGAACACAGGCTGAGTGAGTATTCCTTAAACACAGACTGAGTCCATATTCTATTAGAACACAGGCTGAGTGAGTATTCTTTAAACACAGACTGAGTTCACATTCTCTTAGAACACTGGCTGAGTGAGAATTCCGGTAGAAAACAGTCTGAGTGAGTATTCCTGAAACATAGACTGAGTCCATATTATGTTAGAACACAGGCTGAGTGTGTATACTTTAAACCTAGACTTAGTCCATATTCTGTTAGACTACAGGTTGTGAGTTATTCTGTTACAACAAGAGCTGAATGAGTATTCAATTAGAACACAGGCTGAGTGAATATTCTGTTAGAGCATAGGTAAGTGAGTATTCTGTTATAAAACAGGCTTAGTGAATATTCTGTGAGAACACCGGCTCAGGCAGTATTCTTTAAACATAGACTGAGTTCATATTCTTTTAGAACAAAGTCTGAGTGATTATTCTTTAACCATAGGCTGAGTGCATATTCTGTTAGAATAAACGAGGAGTGACTATACTCTTAGAACACATGCTGAATGAATATTTTTTAAATATAGTCTGAGTCTATATTTTGTTAGAGCACAGGGCAACAGTATTCGTTTAGAACACAGGCTGGGTGGGTATTATTTAGACATAAATTAAGTCCATATTCTGTTAGAACACAGGATGGGTGGGTATTCTTTAAACATAGATTGAGTCCTTGTTCTTTTAGGACACAGGCTCAGTGATTATTCTTTTAGAACACAGGCGGAGGGAGTAATCTTTAAACACAGACTTAGATCATAATCTGTTAGAATACAGGCTGAGTGAATATTCTGTTAGAACACAGACTAGGTGAGAACTCTTTAAACAGAGACTGATTCCATATTCTGTTGGTACACAGACTCAGTGAGTATTCTGTTAGAACAAAGGCGGAGTGTGTATTCTTTAAAGAGAGACTGATTCCATATTCTGTTGGAATACAGGCTCAGTGAGTATTCGGTTAGAACACACGCTGAGTGGGTATTTTATTAAACATAGACAGAGTCAGTATTCTGTTGGAACAGAGGTGAGTGAATATTCTGTTAGAACACAGGCTGAGTGTGTATTCTGATAGAACACAGGATGAGTGGGTATTCTGTTAGAACACCGGCTGAGTGATTATTTTTTAAACATAGGATTAGTCTACATTCTGTTAGAACACAGGCTGATTGAGTATTCTGTTAGAACACAGGCTGAGTGAGTATACTTTGAAAATAATCTGAATCCATATTCTCTTAGTACACTGGCTGAGTGGGTACCTTTTAAACCTAGACTGAGTCCATATTCTGTTAGAACACTGGCTGAGTGTGTATTCTTTTCAAACACAGACTGTGTGAGTATTCTTTGAAATAGATGGGGTCAATATTCTGTGAGAACACAGGCTGAGTCAGTATTTAAACAGAGACTGTGTCAATATTCTATTAGAACACAGTCAGAGTGAGTATTCTTTAAACATAGACTGAGTCCATATTCTGTTGGAACACAGGTTGAATGACTATTCTGTTAGAACATTGGCTAGGTGAGTATTCTTTACACAGAGAATGAGTCCATATGGTGTTGAAACACAAGCTGAGTGTGCATTCTGTTAGAACACAAGCTGAGTGTCTATTCTGTTACAACAGAGGCTGAGTGAGTATTCTTTGAACTCAGACTGAGAATATATTCTGTTGAAACACAGGCTGAGTGAATATTCTGTTAGAACACAGGCTGAGTGAGTAATTTTTAAACATAAACTGAGTCCAGATTTGTTAGAACAGAGGCTGAGTGAGTATACTTTGGAAATAATCTGAGTCCATATTCTCTTAGAACACTGGCTGAGTGGGTACCCTTTAAATCTAGACTGAGTCCATATTCTGTTAGAACACTGGCTGAGTCTGTATTCTTTTCAGATACAGACTGTGTGAGTATTCTTTGAAATAGATGGGGTCCATATTCTGTTGGAACACAGGCTGAGTGTGTATTCTGTTAGAACACAGGTTTAGTGGGTATTCTCTTAGAACACAGGCCGATTTAGTATTTTCTAAACATAGACTGTGTCCATACTATGTTGGAACACAGGTTGAGTGAGTATTCTGTTAGTACACATGCTGAGTGAGCAGTTTTTTAGAACTGAGGCTGAGTGTGTATTCTGTTAGAACACAGGCTGAATGAGTTTTCTTTAAACAGAGATTGAGTCCATATTCTCTTAGAACACTGGCTGAGTGGGTACCCTTTAAACCTAGACTCAGTACATATTCTGTTAGAACACTGGCTGAGTGTGTATTCTTTTCAAACACAGACTGTGTGAGTATTCTTTGAAATAGATGGGGTCCATATTGTGTGAGAACACAGGCTGAGTTAGTATTCTTTAAACATAGACTGTGTCAATATTCTATTAGAACACAGTCAGAGTGAGCATTCTTTAAACATGGACTGAGTCCATACTCTGTAAAAACACAGACTGAGTAGGTATTCTTTAAACGTAGACTGAGTCCATATTCTGTTAGAACAAAAGCTGAGTGGGTACTTTTTAAACAAAGACTGAGTACATATTCTATTGAAATTCAGGCTGGTTGATTATTCCCTTAGAACAGAGGCTGAGTGAGTGTTCTTTCAAGATAGACTGAGTCCATATTTTGTTAGAACACAGGTAACAGAGAACAGGTGAGCAGCTTGTACGGCCTCATAGGCAAGCCACCCCGGGTGAAGGCAGAAGACAGGTAACAAAGGACAGGAGAGCCCTTTGCTCGGCCTGGTAGACATGCCCCCCGTGGTGAAGGTAAAAGATAGGTAACAAAGAACATATGAGCAGCTTGCTCAGGCTGGTAGACACGTATCCCCGGGGTGAAGGCAGAAGACAGGTAACAGAGAACATGTGAGCAGCTTGCTCAGCCAGGCAGACAGACCGCTGGGTTGAAGGGAAAAGACAATTAACAAAGAATATTCTGTTAGAACATGGACTGAGTGAGTATTCCGTTATAGCACAGGCTGAGTGAGTATTCTTTAAACATAGACTGAGTCCATATTCTGTTAGAACACAGACTAGGTCAGAATTCTTTAAACAAAGACTGATTCCATATTCTGTTGGAACACAGGCTGAGTGAGTATTCTGTTAGAACAAAGGCTGAGTGTGTATTCCTTAAACAGAGACTGATTCCGTATTCTGTTGGAATACAGGCTCAGTGAGTATTCGGCTAGAATACAGGCTGAGTGGGTATTTTATTAAACATAGACAGAGTCAGTATTCTGTTGGAACAGAGGTGAGTGAATATTCTGTTAGAACACAGGCTGAGTGTGTATTCTGATAGAACACAGGATGAGTGGGTATTCTGTTAGAACACCGGCTGAGTGATTATTTTTTAAACATAGGATTAGTCCATATTCTGTTAGAACACAGACTGATTGAGTATTCTGTTAGAACACAGGCTGAGTGAGTATTCTTTGAAAATAATCTGAATCCATATTCTCTTAGTACACTGGCTGAGTGGGTACCATTTAAACCTAGATTGAGTCCATATTCTGTTAGATCACTGACTGAGTGTGTATTCTTTTCAAACACAGGCTGTGTGAGTATTCTTTGAAATAGATGGGGTCCATATTCTGTTAGAACACAGGCTGAGTTCGTATTCTTTAAACAGAGACTGAGTCAATATTCTGTTGGAACACAGGTTGAATGACTATTCTGTTAGAACATTGGCTAGGTGAGTATTCTGTTAGAACACAGGCAGAGTTAGAATTCTTTAAACATAGACTAAATCCATATTATGTTGGAACACTGGCTGAGTGATTATTCTGTCAGTACACATGCTGAGTGAGCATTTTTTTAGAACTGAGGCTGAGTGTGTATTCTGTTAGAACACAGGCTTAGTGGGTATTCTCTTACAACACAGGCCGATTTAGTATTTTTTAAACATAGACTGAGTCCATATTATGTTGGAACACAGGCTGAGTGTGTATTCTGTTAGAACACAGGCTTAGTGGGTATTCTCTTACAACACAGGCCGATTTAGTATTTTTTAAACATAGACTGAGTCCATATTATGTTGGAACACAGGCTGAGTGTGTATTCTGTTAGAACACAGGCTTAGTGGGTATTCTCTTACAACACAGACCCATTTAGTATTTTTTAAACATAGACTGAGTCCATATTATGTTGGAACACAGGCTGAGTGAGTATTCTGTTAGTACACATGCTGAGTGAGCATTTTTTTAGAACTGAGGCTGAGTGTGTATTCTGTTAGAACACAGGCTTAGTGGGTATTCTCTTACAACACAGGCCGATTTAGTATTTTTTAAACATAGACTGAGTCCATATTATGTTGGAACACAGGCTGAGTGAGTATTCTGTTAGTACACATGCTGAGTGAGAATTTTTTTAGAAGTGAGGCTGAGTGTGTATTCTGTTAGAACATAGGCTGAATGAGTTTTCTTTAAACAGAGATTTAGTCCATATTCTGTTGGAACACAGGCTGAGTGAGAATTCTTCAAACATACACGGAGTTAATATTTTGTTAGAACACAGGCTGAGTGAGTAATTTTTAAACATAAACTGAGTCCACATTTTGTTAGAATAGAGGCTGAGTGAGTATTTTTTGAACTCAGACTGAGTCCATATTCTGTTAGAACAAAGGTTGAGTGAGTATATTCTTAGAATAAAAGCTGAGTGAATATTTTTTAAAGATAGGCTGAGTTTATATTCTGTTATAACACAGGCTGACTGAGTGCTCTGTTAGAACACAGGCTGAGTGAGTATTATTTAAATATAAACTGAGTCCATATTCTGTTAAAATACAGGCTGAGTGGGTATTTTTTAAACACAGACTGAGTCCATATTCTGTTGGAACACAGGGTGAATGACTATTCTGTTAAAACATTGGCTAGGTGAGTATTCTTTAAACAGAGAATGAGTCCATATGGTGTTGGAACACAGGCTGAGTGTGTATTCTGTTAGAACACAGGCTGAGTGTGTATTCTGTTAGAACAGAGGCTGAGTGAGTATTCTTTGAACTGAGAATGAGTATATATTGTCTTGAAACACAGGCTGAGTGAATATTCTGTTAGAGCAGAGGCTGAATGAGTGTTCTGTTCAAACACAGGCAGTGTGAGTATTCTTTGAAAAAGATGGGGTTCATATTCTGTTAGAACACAGGCTGAGAGGCTACACTTTAAACCTAGACTGAGCCCATAATCTGTTAGAACACAGGCTGAGTCAGTATTCTGTTCAAACACAGGCTGTGTGAGTATTCTTTGAAAAAGATGGGGTCCATATTCTGTTATAACACAGGCTGAGTGAGTATTCTTTAAACAGAGACTGAGTCAATATTCTATTAGAACACAGTCAGAGTGAGTAATTTTTAATCATGGACTGAGTCCATATTCTGTAAGAACACAGACTGAGTAGGTATTTTTTAAACGTAGACTGCGTCCATATTCTGTTAGAACAGAGGCTGAGTGAGTGTTCTTTTAACATAGACTGAGTCCATATTTTGTTAGAACACAGGTAACAGAGAACTGGTGAGCAGCTTGCGCGGCCTCATAGGCAAGTCACCCCGGGTGAAGGCAGAAGACAGGTAACAAAGAAAAGGAGAGCCATTTGCTCAGCCTGGTAGATACGCCCCCCGTGGTGAAGGTAAAAATTAGGTAACAAAGAACATGTGAGCAGCTTGCTCGGTCTTGTACACACGTACCCCCGCGGTAAAGTCAGAAGACAGGTAACAAATAACAGGTGAGCAGCTTGCTTGGCGAGGTGAACGCGCCCCCCCGGGGTGAAGACAGAAAGAGTGAACCAAGAACAGCATAGCCACTTGCTCGGCCGGGCATACAGGCCGCTGAGTTGAAGAGAGGGGACTGGTAATAAAGAACAAGTGAGCAGGTTGCTCGGCGTGGTAGACACGCCCCCCGGAGTGAAGGCAGAAGACAGGTAACAGAACAGGTGAGCAGTTTGCTCGGCCTGGCAGACGGGCTGCTGGGTTGAAGGGAAAAGACAATTAACAAAGAATATTCTGTTAGAACATGGACTAACTGAGTATTCTGTTAGAGCTCAGGCTGAGTGAGTATTCTTTAAACATAGACTGAGTCCATATTCTGTTAGGACACAGACTAGGTCAGAATTCTTTAAACAGAGACTGATTACATATTCTGTTGGAACACAGGCTGAGTGAGTATTCTTTTGGAACAGACGTGAGTGAATATTCTGTTAGAACACAGGCTGAGTGTGCATTCTGATAGAACACAGGCTGAGTGGGTGTTCTGTTAGAACACCGGCTGAGTGATTATTTTTGAAACATAGGATTAGTCCATATTCTGTTAGAACACAGGCTGATTGAGTATTCTTTTAGAACACAGGCTGAGTGAGTATTCTTTGAAAATAATCTGAGTCCATATTCTCTTAGTACACTGGCTGAGTGGGTACCCTTTAAACCTAGACTGATTCCATATTCTGTTAGAACACTGGCTGAGTGTGTATTCTTTTCAAACACAGGCTGTGTGAGTATTCTTTGAATTAGATCGGGTCCATATTCTGTGAGAACACAGTCAGGGTGAGTATTCTTTAAACATTGACTAATTCCATACTCTGTAAGAACACAGACTGAGTAGGTATTCTTTAAACATAGACTGAGTCCACATTCTGTTAGAACAAAGGTTGAGTGAGTGTATTCTTAGAGTACAAGCTGAGTGAATATTTTTTAAAGATAGGCTGAGTTTATATTCTGTTATAACACAGGCTGACTGAGTGCTCTGTTAGAATACAGGCTGAGCGGGTATTATTTAAATATAAACTGAGTCCATATTCTGTTAAAACACAGGCTGAGTGGGCATTATTTAAAAATGGACTGAGTCCATATTCTGTTGGAACACAGGTTGAATGACTCTTCTGTTAGATCATTGGCTAGGTGAGTATTCTTTAAATAGAGAATGAATTCATATGGTGTTGAAACACAGGTTGAGTGTGTATTCTGTTAGAACACAGGCTGAGTGTGTATTCTGTTAGAACAGAGGCTGAGTGAGTATTCTTTGAACTCAGACAGAGTATATATTCTGTTGAAACACAGGCTGAGTGAATATTATGTTAGAACACAGGCTGAATGAGTATTCTGTGAGAACACAGGCTGAGTGGATATTCTTTGAAAATAATCTGAGTCCATATTCTCTTAGAACACTGGCAGAGTGGCTACTCTTTAAACCTAGACTGAGCCCATAATATGTTAGAATACAGGCTGAGTGAATATTCTGTTCAAACACAGGTTGTGTGAGTATTCTTTAAAGAAGATGGTGTCCATATTCTGTGAGAACACCGGCTGAGTTAGTATTCTTTAAACATAGACTGAGTCAATATTCTATTAGAACACAGTCAGAATGAGTATTCTTTAATCGTGGACTGAGTCAATAATCTGTAAGAACAGAGACTGAGTAGGTATTCTTTAAACATAGACTGAGTCCATATTCTATTAGAACACAGTCAGAATGAGTATTCTTTAATCGTGGACTGAGTCAATAATCTGTAAGAACAGAGACTGAGTAGGTATTCTTTAAACATAGACTGAGTCCATATTCTTTTAAAACAAAGATTGAGTGAGTATATTCTTAGAATACAAGCTGAGTGAACATTTTTTAAAGATAGGCTGAGTTTATATTCTGTTATAATACAGTCTGACTGAGTGCTCTGTTAGAACACAGGCTGAGTGGGTATTATTAAATATAGACTTAGTCCATATTCTTTTGGAACGCAGGATGAATGACTGTTCTATTAGAACATTGGCTAGGTGAGTATTCTTTAAACAGAGAATGAGTCCATATGGTGTTGAAACACAGGCTGAGTGTGTATTCTGTTAGAACGCAGGCTGAGTGTGTTTTCTCTTAGAACAGAGGCTGAGTGAGTATTACTGAAACATAGACTGAGTCCATACTCTCTTACATCCCAATCTGAGTGAGTAATTTTTAAACATAAACTGAGTCCATATTATGTTGGAACACCGGCTGAGTGAGTATTCTCTTAGAACACATGCTGAGTGAGCTTTTTGTTTGAACTCAGGCTGGGTGGGTATTTCGTTAGAACACATGCTGAATAAGTTTTCTTTAAACACAGAATGGGTCAATATTCTGTTGGAACACAGGTTTAGTGTGTGTTCTGTTAGAGCAAAGGCTGAGTGGGTATTCTGTTAGAACAGAGGCTGAGTGAGTATTCTTTGAACTCCTACTGAGTATATATTCTGTTGAAACAGAGGCTGAGTGAATATTCTGTTCGAACACAGGCTGAATGAGTATTCTATTCAAACACAGGCTGTGTGAGTATTCTTTGAAAAAGATGCGGTCCATATTCTGTTAGAACACAGGCAGAGTGAGTATTCTTTAAACATAGACTGAGTCAATATTCTATTAGAACACAGTCAGAGTGAGTATTTTTTAATCACGGACTGAGTCCATATTCTGTAAGAACACAAACTGAGTGAGTATTCTTTGAAAATAATCTGAGTCCATATTCTGTAAGAACACAGACTGAGTAGGTATTCTTTAAATGTAGACTGCGTCCATATTCTGTTAGAACAGAGGCTGAGTGAGTGTTCTTTAATTATAGACTGAGTCCATATTTTGTTAGAACACAGGTAACAGAGAACTGGTGAGCAGCTTGCCCGGCCTCATAGACAAGTCACTCCGGGTGAAGGCAGAAGACAGGTAACAAAGAAAAGGAGAGCCATTTGCTCGGCCTGGTAGACACGCCCCCAGTGGTGAAGGTAAAAAGTAGGTAACAAAGGACATGTAAGCAGCTTGCTCGGTCTTGTAGACACGTACCCCCGGGGTAAAGGCAGAAGACAGGTAACAAAGAACAGGTGAGCAGCTTGCTTGGCGAGGTGAACGCGCCCCCCGGGGTGTAGACAGAAACAGGGAACCAAGAACAGCATAGCCACTTGCTCGGCCGGGCAGAGAGGCCGCTGAGTTGAAGAGAGAGGACAGGTAACAAAGAACATGTGTGCACGTTGCTCGGCCTGATAGACACGCCCCCCGGGGTGAAGGCAGAAGAGAGGTAACAGAGAACAGGTGAGCAGCTTGCGCGGCCTCATAGAGAAGCTACCCCGGGTGAAGGCAGAAGACAGGTAACAAAGAACAGATGAGCAGCTTGCTTGGTGAGGTGAACGCGCCCCTCGTGGTGTACACAGAAACAGGGAACCAAGAACAGGAGAGCCACTTGCTCGGCCTGGCAAACAGGCCGCTGTGTTGAAGAGAGAGCACAGGTAACAAAGAACAGGTGTGCATGTTGCTCGGCCCTATAGACACGCCCCCCGGGGTGAAGGCAGAAGACAGGTAAGAGAGAACAGCTGAGCAGCTTGCTCGGCCTGGCAGACGGGCCGCTGGATTGAAGGTAAAAGACAATTAACAAAGAATATTCTGTTAGAACATGGACTGACTGAGTATTCTGTTAGAACTCAGGCTGAGTGAGTATTCTGTTCAAACACAGGCTGTGTGAGTATTGTTTGAAAAAGATGGGGTCCATATTCTGTTAAAACACAGGCTGACTGAGTGCTCTGTTAGAACACAGGCTGAGTGGGTATTATTTAAACATAGACTGAGTCAATATTCTATTAGAACACAGTCAGAGTGAGTATTTTTTAATCATTGACTGAGTCCATATTCTGTAAGAACACAAACTGAGTCAGTATTCTTTGAAAATAATCTGAGTCCTTATTCTGTAAGAACACAGACTGAGTAGGTATCCTTTAAACGTAGACTGAGTCCACATTCTGTTAGAACAATAGCTGAGTGGGTATTTTTTAAACAAAGACTGAGTCCATATTCTATTGAAATTCAGGCTGGTTGATTATTCCCTGTAGAACAGAGGCTGAGTGAGTGTTCTTTAAACATAGACTGTGTCCAATTTTGTTAGAAGACAGGTAACAGAGAACAGGTGAGCAGCTTGCGTGGCCTCATAGACAAGCCACCCCAGGTGAAGTCATAAGACAGGTAACAAAGAACAGGTGAGCAGCTTGCTTGGTGAGGTGAACGCGCCCCTCGGGTGTAGACAGAAACAGGGAACCAAGAACAAGAGAACCACTTGCTCGGCCTGGCAGACAGGCTGATGGGTTGAAGAGAGAGGACAGGTAATAAAGAACAGGTGAGCAGGTTGCTCGGCCTGATAGACACGCCCCCCGGCGTGAAGGCAGAAGACAGGTAAGAGAGAACAGCTGAGCAGCTTGCTCGGCCTGGCATACGGGCCGCTGGATTGAAGGGAAAAGACAATTAACAAAGAATATTCTGTTAGAACATGGACTGACTGAGTATTCTGTTAGAACTCAGGCTGAGTGAGTATTCTTTAAACACAGACTGAGTCCATATTCTGTTAGAACACTGGCTGAGTGTGTATTCTTTTTAAACACAGGCTGTGTGAGTATTCTTTTAAATAAGTGGGGTCCATATTCTGTGAGAACACAGGCTGAGTTAGTATTCTTTAAACATAGACTGAGTCAATATTCTATTAGAACACAGTCAGAGTGAGTATTCTTTAAACATGGACTGAGTCCATACTCTGTAAGAACACAGACTGAGTCGGTATTTTTTAAACATAGACAGAGTCCATATTCTATTAGAAAAAATGTTGAGTGGGTATATTCTTAGAATACAAGCTTAGTGAATATTTTTTAAGGATAGGCTGAGTTTATATTCTGTTATAACACTGGCTGACTGAGTGCTCTGTTAGAACACAGGCTGAGTGGGTATTATTTAAACATAAACTGAGTCCATACTCTGTTCAAACACAGGCTGAGTGGGTATTCTTTAAACATTGACTGAGTCCATATTGTGTTGGAACACAGGTTGAATGACTATTCTCTTAGAACATTGGCTAGGTGAGAATTCTTTAAACAGAGACTGAGTCCATATGGTGTTGAAACACAGGCTGAGTGTGTATTCTGTTAGAACCCATGCTGAGTGTGTATTCGGTTAGAACAGAGGATGAGTGAGTATTCTTGGAACTGAGACTGAGTCCATATTCTGTTGCAACACAGTCAGAGTGAGTATTTTTTAATCCTGGACTGAGTCCATATTCTGTAAGAACACAAACTGAGTGAGTACTCTTTGAAAATAATCTGAGTCCATATTCTGTAAGAACATAGACTGAGTAGGTATTCTTTAAACGTAGACTGAGTCCATATTCGATTAGAAAAAATGTTGAGTGAGTATATTCTTAGAATACAAGCTGAGTGAATATTTTTTAAGGATAGGTTGAGTTTATATTCTGTTATAACACTGGCTGACTGAGTGCTCTGTTAGAACACAGGCTGAGTGGGTATTATTTAAACATAAACTGAGTCCATACTCTGTTAAAACACAGGCTAAGTGGGTATTCTTTAAACATAGACTGAGTCCATATTGTGTTGGAACACAGGTTGAATGACTATTCTCTTAAAACATTGGCTAGGTGAGTATTCTTTAAACAGAGACTGAGTCCATATGGTGTTGAAACACAGGCTGAGTGTGTATTCTGTTAGAACCCAGGCTGAGTGTGTATTCTGTTAGAACAGAGGCTGAGTGAGTATTCTTTGAACTCAGACTGAGTATATATTCTGTTGAAACACAGGCTGAGTGAATATTCTGTTAGAACACAGGCTGAATGAGTATTCTGTGAGAACACAGGCTGAGTGAGTATTCTTTGAAAATAATCTGAGTCCATATTCTCTTAGAACACTGGCTGAGTGGCTATTCTTTAAACCTCGACTGAGCCCATAATCTGTTAGAACACAGGCTGAGTGAGTATTCTGTTCAAACACAGGCTGTGTGAGAATTGTTTGAGAAAGATAGGGTCCATATTCTGTTAGAACACAGGCTGAGTGAGTATTCTTTAAACATAGACTGAGTCAATATTCTATTAGAACACAGTCAGAGTGAGTATTTTTTAATCATGGAGTGAGTCCATATTCTGTAAGAACACAAACTGAGTGAGTATTCTTTGAAAATAATCTGAGTCCATATTCTGTAAGAACACAGACTGAGTAGGTATTCTTTAAACGTAGACTGAGTCCATATTCTGTTAGAACAAAGGTTGAGTGAGTATATTCTTAGAATACAAGCTGAGTGAATAATTTTTAAAGATAGGCTGAGTTTATGTTCTGTTATAACACAGGCTGACTGAGTGCTCTGTTAGAGCACAGGCTGAGTGGGTATTATTTAAACATAAACTGAGTCCATATTCTGCTAAAACACAGGCTGAGTGGGTATTCTTTAAACATAAACTGAGTCCATTATCTGTTGGATCACAGGTTGAATGACTGTTCTGTTAGAACATTGGCTAGGTGTGTATTCTTTAAACACCGAATGTGTCCATATGGTGTTGAAACACCGGCTGAGTGTGTATTCTGTTAGAACAGAGGCTGAGTGAGTATTATTGAAACATAGACTGAGTCCATACTCTCTTACAACCCACTCTGACTTAGTAGTTTTTAAACATAGACTGAGTCCATATTATGTTGGAACACAGGCTGAGTGAGTATTCTGTTAGAACACATGCTGAGTGAGCATTTTGTTAGAACTCAGGCTGTGTTTGTATTCTCTTAGAACACAGGCTGAGTGGGTATTCTGTTAGAACACAGGCGAAGTTAGTATTCTTTAAACATAGACTAAGTCCATATTATGTTGGAACACTGGCTGAATGACTATTCTGTTAGAACATTGGCTAGATGAGTATTCTTTAAACATAGACTGAGTCCATATTCTGTTGGAACACAGGCTGAGTGTGTATTCTGTTACAACACAGGCTTAGTGGGTATTCTCTTAGAACTCAGGCCGATTTAGTATTTTTTAAACATAGACTGTGTCCATATTATGTTGGAACACAGGCTGAGTGACTATTCTGTTAGAACAATAGCTTGGTGAGTATTCTTAAACACAGACTGAGTCCATAATCTGTTAGAACACATTCTGAGTGAGCATTTTTTTAGAACTGAGGCTGAGTGTGTATTCTGTTAGAACACAGGCTGAATGAGTTTTCTTTAAACAGAGATTGTGTCCATATTCTGCAGGAATACAGGCTGAGTGAGCATTCTTCAAATATACACGGAGTTAATATTTTGTTAGAACACAGGCTGAGTGAGTAATTTTTAAACATAAACTGAGTCCAGATTTGTTAGAACAGAGGATGAGTGAGTATTCTTTGGAAATAATCTGAGTCCATATTCTCTTAGAACACTGGCTGAGTGGGTACCCTTTAAACCTAGACTGAGTCCATATTCTGTTAGAACACTGGCTGAGTGTGTATTCTTTTCAAACACAGGCTGTGTGAGTATTCTTTGAAATAGATGGGGTCCGTATTCTGTGAGAACTCAGGCTGAGTGAGTATTCTATAAACATAGACTGTGTCAATATTCTATTAGAACACAGTCAGAGTGAGTATTCTTTAAACATGTACTGAGTCCATACTCTGTAAAAACACAGACTGAGTAGGTATTCTTTAAACGTAGACTGAGTCCATATTCTGTTGGAACAAAAGCTGAGTGGGTACTTTTTAAACAAAGACTGAGTCCATATTCTATTGAAATTCAAGCTGGTCGATTATTCCCTTAGAACAGAGGCTGAGTGAATGTTCTTTAAACATAGACTGAGTCCATATTTTGTTAGAACACAGGTAACAGAGAACAGGTGAGCAGCTTGCGCGGCCTCATAGACAAGCCACCCTGGGTGAAGGCAGAAGACAGGTAACAAAGGACAAGAGAGCCCTTTGCTCAGCCTGGTAGACATGCCCCCCGTGGTGAAGGTAAAAGATAGGTAACAAAGAACATATGAGCAGCTTGCTCGGCCTGGTAGACATGTACCCCCGGGGTAAAGGCAGAAGACAGGTAAAAAAAAGAACAGGTGAGCAGCTCGCTTGGCGAGGTGAACGCGCCCCCCGGGTGTTGACAAAAACAGGGAACCAAGAACAGGAGAGCCACTTGCTCGGCCAGGCAGACAGGGCGCTGGGTTGAAGAGAGACGACAGGTAATAAAGAACAGGTGTGCAGGTTGCTCGGCCTGGTAAACATGCACCCCGGGGTGAAGGCAGAAGACAGGTAACAGAGAACATGTGAGCAGCTTGCTCGGCCTGGCAGACGGGCCGCTGGGTTGAAGGGAAAAGACAATTAACAAAGAATATTCTGTTAGAACATGGACTGACTGAGTATTCTGTTAGAACTCAGGCTGAGTGAGTATTCTTTAAACATAGACTGAGTCCATATTCTGTTAGAACACAGTCGAGGTCAGAATTCTTTAAACAGAGACTGATTCCATATTCTGTTGGAACACAGGCTGAGTGAGTATTCTGTTAGAACAAAGGCTGAGTGTGTATTCTTTAAACAGAGACTGATTCCATATTCTGTTGGAATACAGGCTCAGTGCGTATTCGGTTAGAACACACGCTGAGTGGGTATTTTATTAAACATAGACTGACCCGTCCCGCAGGTCGAGCAACGAGGACCCTAGAGGGGGAGTGAGGCTGAGAAAGGGACAAGAGGCACAAAGAATGGAGACAAGACAGTGCTCTGATCAAGTCTCATTTATTCTTAGTCAAAACAGTATTCTTATAGCTCAGGAGAGGAGGAATTTTTCATTCGGTGGGAACGCAGCTGCAGCTTGGGCATTATCTGGTAGATATGAGTTAAACCGCAGGACAACAATCCCAGGGACAGAAAGAGGGTCGTTGCCCTAGTAAGGAGTAAACAACTATTATGGGATGGTGAGGCCATGCCAAGCAGAACTTTAGGATGCCAGTTAGTAAGACTTCAGCTGAGGAACTTTTTAGTTCCCCACAGGTCCCCCTTTTTTATTTTATGTAAGCTGAGAGCCTCGCGGGGACTGCGCCTGTCTTAGGTCAGGAGATCACCACACGGAGCCAGCCTTACCTTACCCGTCATTGGTTATCTAAGGCAGCTTCTTTTTGGCCAGATACCTGTCTTAGGCGGCGGCTGGCAAGGCATGTGGTCTCCAGTTGCCCGTCATTGACTGTCCAGTCCAGCTCACCGAGGCATTAGTTACGTGTATGAGCATCATGGTAAGTTGCAGTCTCAGCTTGTTCTAATTTATGATAATGGACCTGTATTGGCTGCATTTTTATGGCATCTATTTGTTGCTTGATAAAGGCCATCACCTTATTGAAAATGAAAGGTCCTAAGGATAGCAGCAGGAGTAGCCCTAAGAGAGGTCCTAAAAGTGGGAGGAGATAGGGAAGGGCCCCATTAAGTCCGCTCCACAGGGGATTTTCGAAGAGTTCTCTTCTTCTTTTCACTAGGTCTTCCTGCAGCTTCTTTATTTTGTCTTGGACGATGCCCGATTTGTTGGCATAGAAGCAGCAACGTTCCTGCAAAGCCAAGCATATTCCTCCCTGTTCTGCTGTTAGCAGGTTTAGTCCCCTCCTATTTTGGAGAACTACTTCAGCTAGGGAGTCTAACTGATCTTGGATGTCATTAATAGTGCTGGACAAAGCTTGAACATCATCGATTAGCTGATTAGAGAGCTTTGTGTAGGAGTGAACTGCAATTCCTAACCCTGTTGTCCCTGTAGCTAACGCTCCTGAAACGCCTAACCCTACTAGTAGGGGGATGAATGATACTGCTCTTTTGTGGCGTCCTGCAATGTAGTCAAAACTGGGAATGGGAACAGGGTCATCTCCGGAAACTATATCTATGTCTGGCAATAAGGTAGCTAGGACACATATTCCTGTCCAATTGTTGGGCAAGGATGAAAATGCTAAATTTCCTCCACAAACAAACACCTGCCCTTTGCCTGGGCAGAGGGAGTTGCTATGGTTCACTATGCTACTACAATTAGCAAATTCAACAAATCCAACATGAATATCAAAGCTATTATTTTGAGACTTACCTTGGAGGCAGAGGGAAGCAGGAAAATACATGGGCTGTACTCTAAAGGGCAAGCTGGGGCTACAATTTTGATGAGACTCATTAAAGGAGGCGATATTAGCAGGAATGGCTAAGGGCATAGGCGTGCCTAAAGTCATACATAGCCAGCAGTCTGCAGCTAGTTGGGGGTTGGAGATGATAAGGGCTCTGTGGGTGGCCGTCAAGATGTCAGTGGTCTGGGTATCTAGATCTATACCCCGTGGTTTAGGTAACGCCAGAGGGTGGTAATTGATTTTTGGATGCAGGTTTGTTATGAGGTGTTCTATTTATTTTTGTACTGAGATTTCTCTTATTCTATCTTGAGGACCACCACCATCAGAAACATGTACAGGGGCCTTCTTATGCCAGCATACTGGCTTTCCAACAGTGCCTTGGCAAGAGGCCTGTAGATACTTAGTAGACCCAATTGGTGAAGGGTTAGACCCCCAGTCTCCTTGGTCAATAGCATTTTGCACTTTCTGTAGTATGGCAGTAAAATAAATGACATTAGAGGAGGTACATTCCTGTACTGACTCATAACAGGTAGAATGCATCTGATTATAGATGGTGGTGCATTCCTTGGGACAAGCTCCTGGTTTGCCATTAGTAGCGGGTATGACAGGAGGCTTATTTACACAATACCACCTTTGTTCAGAGACCCCTGCAAAGGTCATGTCATATATGAGATAGGCCTTGTTGGTAGGCCGCTCCGATGTCAGAGCACAAGCGTATATAGCCGCTTAAATCAGTTTTCTTTTTGTATGGCCTAATAGCTGCCTGGCAGGCAGCATTTGCATTTTCGAAGGCCAATTGCTTGACAAAATCTGTGCCTGCATCGGTGCTGCCAAAAATTCTACCAGCTGCAGTAATGAGTCTATGGACAAAATCTGCAAAAGGCTCATCTGGTCCTTGTTTAATGTTAGTGAGAGAGGAGCTCATATCACCCTTAGTGGGGAGCTTCCTCCATGCTCTTGTACCTGCTGACTGAATTTGAGCAAAAAGTCCTGGATCATATTGCATTTGATTGTCACTAATTGCATAGTTGCCTTCTCCAATTAACATATCAAAATTCCACCCATTATTTGCCTGTATATTGCACCTAGCAGTATCCTTACAGATTTCTACATATTCTGATTTCCAGAGGAGATAGTCTCCTCCAGCTAGGGTCGCTCGAGCCAAAGTTTGCCAATCACTTGGAGTGAGCCACTGATCTGTGACCGATTCTAAGATGGCCATAGTGTAAGGAGCCGTGGCTCCGTATTGAGCTACTGCTGTTTTCAATTCTTTTATGACTTTGAAATCAAATCCAGTGTGGTGTCGCCAGGCCTGTCCCTGGGCATCTACTGTTTCTGATACCGGAAATGCTTCCATTTCCTCCAAGCCTGGTATTGGGGTATTTTGGGGTATTTTGGGGGCTGCTCCTCTGACTGGGGGCCTCTGGCTCGAAGGGCCCTCCAGAGAAGGCTCAATTTCTTTTTTTTGCTTTCCTATTTTTAGCCCCTCTAATTGTCTTATTAATTCCTGATGTTCCTTCTCTAATTTTATTTGTTCTTTTAAATGTTCAATTTTGTCCCTCAGTTCTTTTCGAGGATCAAGGACAGGGTACGCAGAGGGGGGAGCAGAGGGTGAGGTATAGGGCAGTGGCCTTGTTTTCAGAGGCGGACAGCCAAGGTTATTGTATCTGGCTGCCTCTTCTGCCAAGCGATCCCAATCAACCTCTTCCTCATCAGAATTATTTGCAGTATATTTTGATAGGTCTGGATATAACTTCTTTTTTGATTTTACCGACACTTCTTTAGGTGCCGCAGCTCCCCCTTCAGTAGTCTGACCCTTTGACAGCTTACTCTTTGGACTGTTCTGTTCTCCTTTCGGTTTGACTACCTTGTCCTCACCGTCACTCTCAAGAGATATTAAATCATCCTCCTCTCAGCTGTCATTTCCCTTATTTTTTCTACTTTCCTCCTTATGCTCTGTCTCTAAGATATTTTGACCTTTTTCTACTACATTAGCTACTACAGGATCACTATGCCTTTGAGATAGGAGTTCATCTATTAGATTCCAATAACAGAAGGCAGTTACAGGAACCTTCTCTGGACCAAATGTATCATAAAAGTCTTTTAAAGCATCTCCTACTCTTTTCCACCGTCGTGGATCAATGTTCCCTTCAGTGGGAAACCAGGGACATAAGTGTTTGATATAATCAAAATATTTCAACAACTGTTTTACTTTAACCTTTACTCCTTGTGCCTTTAATGCCTGTCCGAGCTGTTCAACAAAAAGCTCATGTCGGCTCATTTCTTTTTTTTTTTTTTTTTTTAAGTATATTTTATTGATTATATTGTTACAATAGTTCCAATTTTTTTTCCCCTTTGCTCCCCTCCGCCCAGCACCCCCCTTCCCCAACAATCCCCTCTCCAAGTCCATGCCCATGGGTCATACATACAAGCTCTCCCGCCTCACCCTTTCATATATTCTTCTTCTTCTTTTTTTAAAATTAATTAATTAATTAGTTAAATATTTTAACAATAAAAAATAACAATTCCTCCCTCTCAGATTTAAGACCCTTTACAATCTTATAAAGGACAATGGATGAAGGTCTCGAGCTCCTCTAGCTGCTTCAAGCTGGACATGGTCGTCATCCTACCTACCCGTGGGTCAAGAAATCCCTAATAAGAGTGGGGATGTGGAGGGGAGGGTGGCCTTCCCACAAGGGGAAGGATCGTGCAGACTCCAGGTTGGTTGGCTGTCTCTGGACAACGGCATGCTTGGTTTGACAGGCTGGCATCCTTGTTGTATTCTGGGGGCAACAGGGTTAAAGGACATCATTTAATCCGTAACCACTAGATGACAAAAGACAGGTATTAATTTTTCAATGTCCCACAATAGGGAAAAGAAGGGCTTCTTTGGAGGAAGGTGTGCCAGGTACATCTCACCTGTCCAAAACCCTTTTGCCCATTATACTTATTTTGGACTGGGGGAAATATTTTAGGTTTCCCCCATCTCAGGCCTCTGGGCTTTTTCTGTCCAAGCCATTAGGATAGAAAAGAGAAACCAGTTTTAAAGTGAAGCCCACAGACCACCCCGTTCTTCACCAACCCAGCCACTTAGTTCAGCCAAACCATTGAGTCTCAGGAGGCAGCAATGCAGACAGGATTAAGTGAGGCCTATGCATACAGATAATCACTCAGGTAATGAGATTGTAGGCTTATGCCCTTTGAAAACAGAAAACACATGTTAATTTATGTAACATAACCCACATACAAGTCTCTAAATCTGTAGGACTGTCTTATCGGAAGGAAAATCCTTGTCCTTCTAATATTCACTGAACTTGCATTTCTATTCTTTATATTTTTATTCCCCCCCCACTAAAAAATTTTCTGTTTGTTTGTTTTTCCACTACAGTTGTCTCACTTTTTTCCCCCTCTTGCTTCCCTGCACCCTGCCCCCCCCACAGTCAGTCCCCACCCAGTTGTCCATGTCCATGGGTCATTCATACATGTTCTTTGACTAGACCCTTCCCCTTCTTACCCCTTCTCTCCCTCCCATCTCCCCCTTTGTTACTGTTAGTTTATTCCTTGTTTACATACCTCTGGTTCAATTTTGCTCATTTGTTTGTGTTGTTCATTAGTTTCCTGTAACAGGTGACAGCATAAGGTAATTTTCTTTTGTTGCCTGGCTTATTTCGCTAAGCATAATTCTCTCTAGTTCCAATCATGTTGTTGCAAATGGTAGAAGTTCCTTCTTTCTTTCAGTACTTATTCATTGTCATTTTCCCCCTTTGTACTCGTGTTCCTCTCTGTCTCTCTGTTTCTTCATCTTCTTAAAGCAGACCCTTTAGCATCTCTTGCAATGCTGGTTTGGTGGAGATGTATTCTTTTAGCCTTCTTTTGTCTTGGAAACTCCTTATTTCACCTTCCATTTTGAATGAAAGCCTTGCTGGGTAGAGTATTCTTGGTTGTAGGCCTTTGTTTTTCATTGCTTGGAATATTTTTTGCCATTCCCTTCTGGCTTGTAGTGTTTCTGCTGAGAAATCTGATGATAGCCTTATTGGAGCTCCCTTGTATGTTATTAGTTGTTTCTCTCTTGCTGCTTTTAGGATTCTCTCTTTGTCTTTGAATGTTGGCATTTTAATTATGATGTGTCTTGAAGTGGGCCTGTTGGGGTTCATCTTCATTGGGACCCTCTGTGCTTCCTGGACTTGCGTGACTCTTTCTCTCGTCATGTTTGGAAAGTTTTCTGTCATTAGTTTTTCAAAGAGGTTTTCTATCCCTTGCTCTTCTTCTTCTCCTTCTGGAATTCCTATGATACGGATATTATTACGTTTCATGTTGTCCTGCAGCTGTCTTAGAACCTCTTCAGTCTTGTTCAGTCTTTTTTCATTTTGTTGCATTGTCTGGGAGTTTTTGTGTAGGTTGTCCTCCAGCTCGCTGATCCGATCTTCTGCTTCCTCTAGCCTGCTTTTAATTCCTTCTACTGTGTTCTTCAATTCAGAGATCGTATTTTTCATTTCCTCCTGGCTCTTATTGATAGCTTCTATGTCCTTTTTCATGCTCACGTAATTTTCTGTGAGTTCCTTGTAGTTTTTCTGGAGTTCTTTGAAGTTTCCGCTGAGCTCATTCAGCTTCTCCATAATCCATGTTTTGAATTCCATATCTGATAGTTCGCTCCCCTCTATTTCATTTAGCACTCTTTCTGGGGATTCTACCTTTCCTTTTGATGGGAGGTTGTTTCTCTGTCTCCCCATTTTTTTGACTCCTATTGTTTGTTGGTGCTTCTTGGAATGATCTGCACTTCCTGGATCTGCCTCTGGTGGCGTCAGATCATGTACCAGTCTGGCCCTAGGCAGCCTGTTGGAGACTTCCAGGGATCTACTGCTGTTGTCTGTCTTCTTTGATTGTTAATCTCGGCTCATTTCTTGACCCATGATCGCCGTTCACTTACCGAGGTGAGGTCAGCGCGGCAGGTTCCCGCGTAGCCTTTTCCTCTTCTCTACTTGGCCGGCTCCTCGAACGGCGTCCTTCACTGAGTCCCCCGTTCTCGGGCCCCACGTTGGGCGCCACTTGACCCGTCCCGCAGGTCGAGCAACGAGGACCCTAGAGGGGGAGTGAGGCTGAGAAAGGGACAAGAGGCACAAAGAATGGAGACAAGACAGTGCTCTGATCAAGTCTCATTTATTCTTAGTCAAAACAGTATTCTTATAGCTCAGGAGAGGAGGAATTTTTCATTCGGTGGGAACGCAGCTGCAGCTTGGGCATTATCTGGTAGATATGAGTTAAACCGCAGGACAACAATCCCAGGGACAGAAAGAGGGTCGTTGCCCTAGTAAGGAGTAAACAACTATTATGGGATGGTGAGGCCATGCCAAGCAGAACTTTAGGATGCCAGTTAGTAAGACTTCAGCTGAGGAACTTTTTAGTTCCCCACAATAGACAGAGTCCCTATCCTGTTGGAACAGCGGTTAGTGAATATTCTGTTAGAACACAGGCTGAGTGTGTATTCTGATAGAACAGCGGATGAGTGGGTATTCTGTTAGAACACAGGCTGATTGAGTATTCTATTAGAACACAGGCTGAGTTCGTATTCTTTAAACAGAGACTGAGTCAATATTCTAATAGAACACAGTCAGAGTGAGTGTTCTTTAAACATAGACTGAGTCCATATTTTGTTGGAACACAGGTTGAATGACTATTCTGTTAGAACATTGGCTAGGTGAGTATTCCTTAAACAGAGAATGAGTCCATATGGTGTTGAAACACCGGCTGAGTGTGTATTCTGTTAGAACACAGGCTGAGTGTGTATTCTGTTAGAACAGAGACTGAGTGAGTATTATTGAAACATAGACTGAGTCCATACTCTCTTACAACCCACTCTGACTTAGTAGTTTTTAAACATAGACTGAGTCCATATTATGTTGGAACACAGGCTGAGTGAGTATTCTGTTAGAACACATACTGAGTGAGCATTTTGTTAGAACTCAGGCTGTGTTTGTATTCTGTTAGAACACAGGCTGAGTGGGTATTCTGTTAGAACACAGGCGGAGTTAGTATTCTTTAAACATAGACTAAGTCCTTATTATGTTGGAACACTGGCTGAGTGACTATTCTCTTAGAACACAGGCCAATTTAGTATTTTTTAAACATAGACTGAGTCCATATTATGTTGGAACACAGGCTGAGTGAGTATTCTGTTAGTACACATGCTGAGTGAGCATTTTTTTAGAACTAAGGCTGAGTGTGTATTCTGTTAGAACACAGGCTGAATGAGTTTTCTTTAAACAGAGATTGAGTCCATATTCTGTTGGAACACAGGCTGAGTGAGCATTCTTCAAACATACACGGAATTATTATTTTGTTAGAACACAGACTGAGTAATTTTTAAACATAAACTGAGTCCAGATTTTGTTACAATAGAGGCTGAGTGAGTATTTTTTGAACTCAGACTGAGTCCATATTCTGTTAAAACGCAGGCTGAGTGAGTATTCTGTTAGAACACAGGCTGAGTGAGTATTCTTTGAAAATAATCTGATTCCATATTCTCTTAGAACACTGGCTGAGTGAGTACTCTTTAAACCTAGACTGAGCCCATATTCTGTTAGAACACAGGCTGAGTGAGTATTTTTTTAACATAGACTGAGTCCATATTCTGTTAGAGCAAAAGTTGAGTGGGTATTTTTTAAACATATACTGAGTCCATATTCTGTTGAAATTCAGGCTGGTTGATTATTCCCTTAGAACAGATGCTGAGTGAGTGTTCTTTAAATATAGACTGAGTCCGTAATTTGTTAGAACACAGGTAACAGAGAACAGATGAGTAGCTTTCGCTGCCCCATAGACAAGCCACCGGGGTGAAGGCAGAAGACAGGTAATAAACAACAGGAGAGCCGTTTGCTCAGCCTGGTAGACACGCCCCCCGTTGTGAAGGCAAAAGATAGGTAACAGAGAACGTGTGAGCATCTTGATCGGGCTGGTAGACACTTTCCCCGGGGTAAAGGCAGAAGACAGATAACAAAGAACAGGTGAGCAGCTTGCTCAGCGATGTTAACACGCCCCTCGGGGTGTAGACAGAAACAGGTAACCAAGAACAGGAGAGCCACTTGCTCGGCCTGGCAGACAGGCCGCTGGGTTGAAGAGAGAGGGCAGGTAATAAAGAACTGGTGAGCAGGTTCCTCGGCCTGGTAGACACGCCCCCCGGCGTGAAGGCAGAAGATAGGTAACAGAGAACAGGTGAGCAGTTTGCTCGGCCTGGAAGACAGGCCTCTGGAGTGCAGGGAAAAGAAAATTAACAAAGAATATTCTGTTAGAACACGGACTGACTGAGTATTCTGTTAGAACACAGGATGAGTGAGTATTTTTGAAACAGAGACTTATTTTTTATTCTGGTGGAACACATGTTGAATGACTATTCTGTTTGAACATTGGCTAGGTGAGTATTCTTTAAACAGAGAATGAGTCCATATTGTGGTCGAACACAGGCTGAGTGTGTATTCTGTTAAAACACAGGCTGAGTGAATATTCTGTTGGAACACAGGCTGAGTGAGTATCCTTTGAAAATAATCCGAGTCAATATTCTCTTAGAACACTGGCTGAGTGGGTACTCTTAAACCTAGACTGAGTCCATATTCTGTTAGAACACAGGCTGAATGAGCATTCTGTTAGAACACAGGCTCAGTGAGTATTCTCTAAACCCAGATTTAGTCCATATTCTGTTAGAACACAGTCTGAGAGATTATTCTGTTAGAACACAGGCTGAGTGACTATTCAGTTAGAACACAGGCTGTGTGAGTATTTTATTAAACATAGACAGAGTCAATATTCTGTTGGAACACAGGTGAGTGAATATTCTGTTAGAATACAGGCTGAGTGGGTACTCTTAAACCTAGACTGAGTCCATATTTTGTTGGAACACAGGTTGAATGACTATTCTGTTAGAACATTGGCTGTGTGAGTATTCTTTAAAGAGAGAATGAGTCCATATTGTTTTGGAACACTGGCTGAGGTCATATTCTGTTAAAACACATGATGAGTGAATATTCTTTAAACATAGAATGAGTCCATAATCTGTTGGAACACAGGCTCAATGAGTATTCGGTTAGAACACATTTTGTGTGAGTCTATTCTTAGAACACAAGCTGTGTGAGTATTCTTTAAACGTAGACTGAGTTCATGTTATGGTGGACCCGAGGCTGGGTGACTCTTCTGTTAGAACTCAGGCTCAGTTAGTATTCTGTTAGAACACAGGCTGATGCCAATTTGCGCTGCCTTTCTCACATCTGAACTCTTTGGTTCTGTTGTCCAGGTTATAATTCTAGAAACGGCAAGCCTGGTCTCACTAGAGTTTATAAAATCTGTTGGATCCATCTGGCTGGCAAGAGACTCAATGTACTTCAGGATTGCAACTTTGACCTTGAGGTTAGGAGTCTGAGTTTGATCCACAATAAATCTCATCAGAATGTTAAATTGTTGATCAAATGGAAAGGAGTCCCTTGTGACATCTAGAGCCTTCTGAACGTTTGCTTGCACAGATCCAAGTAAATCTGCTCCCATTTTCTTAAGTAATTTTCTGAGAAGAACAAAAAGCCAGTCCTGCAAGTCATGCTTATGAATTATTATAAAATCAACAAGAGTCTCCAAAAACATACTGAAAACTCTCCTGCTGTGTGGGTCAGCAAACATTCGTGTGAAGATTTCACACAATCTTTTCAATTCTACTCGAATCAGCGTTCGTTGGCTCTTCAGTAAGTTCTGCAGGCCTAGAAGCCCTTCTTTCCTTTCTGACCAGTTTGAACTAGCACAGTGGTTGAGCACTTCTGCTACATCCTCTGTCTGCCGCAGATAATGGGGAATGCCACCATTCCTGGAACCATAGGAGCGCTTAGAGCAAACACTCGAGGCATCACTATTGGCATCATCATCAGAATACATCCCATACGGCTCATATCTCCTTCTCACAGGTTTCTTCTTGCTCCTGGAGTCTCCTAACAGCAAAGCACCAGCAACAGCAGCTTCCAGATCGGTACTTGTGCTTAAAACGTGCATGGCATTCACAGAACCAGGTATTCTTCCTGCCTGGCCAAGCCCAAACCGGTCTAATCCTATTCGGCTTGGACTTGTTTCTCGGCTACATCCCTGACTCCTGGGAATCTTGCTTCATTTTTCTGAAGAGGGTGCCACAGGTGGGCCTCTTGAGGATCCCCCAACAAGGCCACTATAACCACTTCCCAACAATTTCCCTGGGGAACTTGACCGGCTGCCAGGCTGGGACTGTGAAACCACTTTAGCACGACTGCGGCCTCGATTATCAGAAGGTATAGAGGCGACATTGGTGGCACTCCCAGAGTTTTGTCGTCTTGTGCGAATCCGACCTAAGGATGCATATGACCCTGGAGGTAAGGCCGCCGTAGAGCTGAAGGGTGTAGCGCCTGAAGCTGAGGAGACTTTAGATTTGGCACTGGCTGCTGCATTGACATCAATATCACTTCGAGACCGCTGAAGGGACCCAGTCGTTGATGCAGATTTGGTACTGACTCTGGAGGTGGTACTCCCAGTAGAACTTTTGGCAGAGAGAGGCTGGTTTAGACTTTCTTGAGAGCTAGAAGATGAGCGATCAGATTGTGGCAAAGACACGATGCTGTCTGAGTTCTTTAAATGGGACTGCAGGGCCTTCTGATAGGAGGACTCCAAGGTGTGGTATAGGTGCTCTGCTTCTCTGCTGAAGTGACTGTGGAAACCCCAGTAACACTTTCTGGCTTCTATTCTTGCTTCAGAATCAGCATCATGTATTCCCTTCTTTATTGTTTCGGCTAATACCGATATGTGTCGTTCCAGTGAATGTGTCTGCCATTCTTGTAAAAGTAAATCTAAAAATTCAAAACAGCGTCTTCTAACTGCAACAGACTTAGAGGTACAGTTGCTTGTTATGACAGGTATTAGCCTAGGGATGTGTGTGTGCCGAATGATTAACCTAACAGCTACAACACCAGAAGTGGCCATAATTTTGGCACTGTTTGGAATTAAATTAAAGATAGTTGGCATAATGGCTTCAGCTCCATGGTCAAATTTATTCCCCAGAACTGATGACAGATGCCCCAATGTGATACAAGCCTCCCGCACTACCTGAGACCACAGATCCTTAGCAGATAGTTTAAAGGCTCCATCCAAAAGTCGCAAATGTTGAAAGAAGTTATCATACTCAGCAGCACCAGCCAAAAGTAAAGATCTAATCTTTTTTAGAGCATTTACTCTTTGCTCCCAATCATGCTTGTCATCAGATAATATTTCTCTAATCTTGTTTATGGATTCCTCAAGGTCTCGGCTGGAATAAATCTGAACTACAGGTACATCATCAAACGCTTTAATAAAATCCTCTTCATCAACAGCACCAGCTCCTTCTTTTGTGGCTGAAGACTTGGATCCAAGGGTGGATGATCCAAGCCGACGGGTGGTCCCCATTCCAATATTCTTCCTTGAGGTTGGTGGAGCTTTGGATGATGTAGAACTAGCAGAGGAAGGTCTGTTACCACCTACAGAATCTTCATCATCAAAATTTTTATCATTCGCAGATTGTATCATGTTTCCAGGTTTTTGGACTTCATCAAATTCTGTAAATATCACATCCAACCGGGACTGCGGCAACCCTTTTTCACTGAGGTCTGCCCTCACACGCTCTCCTACGTGTCTGTAAGTCTCCACTAAGCTGTTTATTGCTGCATCTCGGACCTGGCTATTTGGATCTCCAAGCAAGTTACATATATGTGGCACAATCTTGCTTAGTGTCAAAGTATGTGCTCCAGAGGCATTGAGTGTAGCAACAAGGCAGACACATGTGCCTTCCCGAGTCCTGAAATTCTTGTGCTTGAAGCCTCCCAGCATTCGGTCCCACACATACTGGGGACTAGCAGCTTGATCCATGATCTTGAGCAGCAGAGTCTGGTCTTGCTCCCTCACGGAGTCTTTAGCATCTCCCAGTCTGTCTATTAAACTTGGCAGCACTGTGCCGATCTGCGCCTTGAACTGATCCTGCAGCCGGGTGACCAGCGCAGACAGCATGTCCATCCCCAGAAGAACCCCCTTGTAATTGCTAGAGTTCACCCAAGAGGTAGCAAGCCCATCCACAAGTTTATCTCACATGGTCTGGTCATGCTCAAGGCCAGCAGACTTCTGTTTGTCTGAGAAATAGTCTATAAGTTCTTGGCCAACCTGCAGTCGCTTCCCCACATCCTTCTGCAACACCTGTGCCAGGCAGGACTGCATGTGAGGCTCCATGGTGAAATTCAAATCCAGATCCAGCAAAAGTTAGAGGGCAGTCAGGGCGCCACCCTCCCGGTAAATGTACCCAGGAGGTCGTCTCTCTGTTCGCTGAAGGTTATTAAGAGCCTGTGTTTCAAAGATGCAATCCGGGGAGTGGCCCCTTGGCCTCAGTCAAACTGCTGCCTGCCACTAAGGAGATTCGCATGCCGCCGCCACCTCACAGGGAGAGAGGCCACGCCCCCCACCCTCGGAGTCCTGACAGCTGCAGCTCCCTGGCCACTTCCTTGCAAGGCTCCTGTCCGCCTGAGACAACAGGACACAAAAAGCAAAGCACCCCATGTTGGGTTTGCCTCCTCTGTTTACCTGACTGTCCAGAGCCCACAGAAACCCACCTGGACCCACCGCTGCGGCTGGATCATCTGGCTCCTCTTCTTCAAGCTGCTGCCTTCCCTCGGGGCCATAGTGTCCTGCAGGCTGAGGGCAAGGCGTGCGCAGGTCCTCAGTACACCGTGTGCGCCCGGGCCTAGTGCCCGTCACGCGCTTACCAACACCCTGTGCAGGCAATGCAACAGACTTTTTTCTCATCTTTTTCTTTTCCCACTGCCCTTTATTTATCAAACATAATACACATCAAAGAACAGCAAATAAAACCTTTGTAGATCCTACAGGACTTTGCTAACAATGATATTTGGAAAATAAAAAAAAATGATCTAAAAAAAAAAAGAAAAGAACACAAGCTGAGTGAGTATTCAGTTAGAACACAGGCTGAGAGGGTACTATTTAGATATAAACTGAGTTCATATTCTGTTAAAAAACATGCTGAGTAAGTATTCTTTAAACACAGATTGAGTGCATATTCTGTTATAACACAGGAGGAGGGAGTATGCTTTAAACATAGCCTGAGTCCATATTCTGTTAGAACACTGGCTGTGTCAGTATTCTTTCAACATAGACTGAGTCCATATTCTGTTAGAACACAGGTTGAGTGAGTGTTCTGTTAGAACACAGGCTCAGTACATTCTCTGTCAAAACACAGGCTGACTGAGTATTCTGTTTGAACACAGGCTGAGTGAGTATTTATTTAACATAGACTGAGTCCATATTCTGTTAGAAAACAGGCTGAGTGAGTATTCTTTAAAAATAAACTGAGTCCAGATTCTGTTAGAACAGAGGCTGAGTGAGTTTTCTTTAAACATAGGTTGAGTCTATATTATGGTAAAACCCAGGCAAAGTGAGTATTCTGTTAGAACACAGGCTGATTAACTAATTTTTAAACATAGACTGAGTCCATACTCTGTTAGAACACAGGCTAAGTGAGTGTTCTTTAAACATAGACTGAGTCCATATTTTGTTAGAACACAGGTAACAGAGAACAGGTGAGCAGCTTGCGCGGCATCATAGACAAGTCACCCGGGGTGAAGGCAGAAGACAGGTTACAAAAAAAAGGAGAGCCGCTTGCTCAGCCTGGTAGACTGGCCCCACGGGTTGAAGGCAGAAGACAGGTAACAAAGAACAGGTAGACAGCTTGCTTGGCCTGGTTTACGCGCCCCCCTGGGTTGTAGGCAGAAGACAGGGGACCAAGAACAGGAGAGCCGCTTGCTTGGCCTGGCAGACAGGCCGCTGGTGTGAAGAGAGGACAGGTAACAAAGAACAGGTGAGCCGCTTGCTCGGCCTTGTAGACACGCCCCCCGGGGTGAAGGCATAAGACAGGTAACAGAGAACAGGTGAGCAGCTTGCTCAGCCTGGTAGACAGGTCCCCCGGGTGAAAGTAGAAGACAGGTAAGAAAGAACATGTGAGCATCTTGCTTGGCCTGGTAGACATGCCCCCGGGATCAAGGCAGAACACAGGTAACAAAGAACAGGCGAGTAGCTTGCTCACCCTGGTGGATGTGCCCCCCGTGGTGAATGCAGAAGACAGGTAACAAAGAACAGGTTAGCAGCTTGCTAGGACTGGTACACGCGCCCCCCTGGGTTGTAGGCAGAAGACAGGGAACCAAGAACAGGAGAGCCGCTTGCTTGGCCTGGCAGACAGGCTGCTGGTGTGAAGAGAGGACAGGTAACAAAGAACAGGTGAACAGCTTGCTCGGCCTGGTAGACACGCTATCCGGGTCAAAGGAAAAGACAGGAAACAAAGAACATTTGAGCAGCTTGTTCGGCCTGGTAGATACGCCCCCTGGGGTGAAGGAAGAAGACAGGTAACAAAGAACAGGTGAACCACTTGCTGGTCCTGGCAGATGGGCCGCTGATGTGAAGAGAAAAGACAGTTAACAAAGAGTATTCTTTTAGAACATGGACTGAGTGAGTATTCTGTTAGAACACAGGGTGAGGGATTATTTTTAAACATAGACTGAGTCCATATTCTGTTAGAACACAGGCTGAGTGGGTATGCTTTAAACATAGACTGAGTCCATACTCTGTTAGAAGACTTACTTAGTGAGAATTCTGTTAGAACACAGGCTGAGTGATTGTTCTTTAAACATAAACTGAGTACATATTCGGTTAGTACACAGGCTCAGTGAGTATTCTGTTAGAACACAGGCTGAGGCAGTATTCTTTAAACATAGACTAAGTCCACATTCTGTTAAAACACAGGCAGAGTGAGCATACTTTAAACCTAGACTGAGTCCATACACTGTTAGAACACAGGCTGAGTACTTTTTCTGTTATAACAAAGGTTGACTGAATATCCTGTTTGAACACAGTCTGAGTGGGTATTACTTAAACATAAACTGAGTCCATATTCTGTTAAATCACAGGCTGAGTGGGTAGTCCTTAAACATAGACTGAGTTCATATTCTGTTAGAACACATGGTGAGTGAGTATTCTTTAAACGTAGACTGAGTCCATATATTTTTTTTACAAGAGGTACTTTATTTATTTATTTTTTTTGTTATTCAATTGCAGTTGTCCCATTTTCCCCCCATTGCTCCCCCCTCCTAGCCCATCCCTTCTCCCACAGTTATATCCCTCCCCGTTGTCCATGTCCATGAGTCATTCATATATATTTCTTGACCTGACCCTTCTCTTACTTATCCCCCTTCTCTCCCTCCCACCTCCCTCTACTGACTACTATTGTAGTCTTTGCCTATTTAGTTCGTTTGTTTGTGTTGCTGTTCAGTTTCCTGTATTGGGTGATATCATATGGTATTTTGCTTTCTTTGCCTGGCTTATTTCACTAAGCATAATTCTCTCTAATTCCATCCATGTTGTCGCAAATGGCAGGAGTTCGTTCTTTCTTTCTGCTACATAGTATTCCATTGTGTAAATGTACCACAGTTTTTTGATCCACTCATCCACAGATGGGCACCTAGGCTGTTTCCAGCACTTAGCTATTATAAACAGGGCTGCTATGAACATAGGGGTGCATAAGTTCTCTTGAATTAGGGTTTCAGGATTTTTCGGGTATAATCCTAGCAGTGGAGTCACTGGTTCAAATGGCAGTTCCATTTTTAGCTTTTTGAGGTAATTCCATACTATTCTCCATAGTGGCTGCACCATTCTGCATTCCCACCAACAGTGCACCAGGGTTCCCGTTTCTCCACATCCTCGCCAGCATTTGTTGTTTGTTGATTTGTTGATGATGGCCATTCTGACAGGCGTAAGGTGGTATCTCATTGTGGTTTTTACTTGCATCTCTCTGATGGCCAATGATGTTGAGCATTTTTTCATGTGCCTATGGACCTTCTGTATGTCCTCTTCGGAGAAGTGTTTGTTCAGGTCCTTTGCCCATTTTTTAATTGCGTTGTTTGTTTTCTTGATGTTGAGTCGTATCAGCTCTTTCTATATTTTGGAGATCAGTCCCCTGTCTGTGATATCATTGGCAAATATGTTTTCCCATATGGTTGGTTTCCTTTTCATCTTGCTGATGTTTTCTTTTGCTGAGCAGAAACTTTTTAGTTTGATGTAGTCCCATTTGTTTATTTTTTCCTTTATTTCTCTTGCCTTGGGAGATTTATCTGTGAAGATATTGTTACGTGTGATATCTGAAATTTTCCTGCCTATGTTTTCCTCTAGGACTTTTATGGTATCAAGGCTTACATTTAAGTCTTTAATCCATCTTGAGTTTATTCTCGTGTGTGGTGTAAGTTGGTGGTCTAGTTTCATTTTTTTGCACGTCCCTGTCCAGTTCTCCCAGCACCATTCGTTAAAGAGGCTCTTCTCACTCCATTTTATGTTCCTTCCTCCTTTATCGAAGATTAGTTGACCATAGAGGCCTGGGTTTATTTCTGGGCTTTCAATTCTGTTCCACTGATCTATATGTCTGTTCTTATGCCAGTACCAGACTGTTTTGATCACAGTGGCTTTGTAGTATTGTTTGATGTCTGGTATCGTGATTCCTCCTGCTGTGTTCTTCTGTTTCAAGATTGCTTTTGCTATTCGGGGTCTTTTTGGTTCCATATGGATTTTTGGAGGATTTGTTCTAGGTCAGTGAAATGTGTCCTTGGTATTTTAATAGGGATTGCATTGAATCCGTAAATTGCTTTGGGTAGTATGGCCATTTTGATGATGTTGATTCTTCCCATCCAAGAACATGGTATTTGCCTCCATTTATTTGTATCTTCCTTAATTTCTTTCTTCAATGTTGCATAATTTTCAGTGTACAGGTCTTTTATCTCGTTGGTTAAGTTTATTCCTAGGTACTTCATTTTTCTTGTTGCTAGAGTAAATGGTATTTTCTTTTTTGCTTCTGTCTCTGAGATTTTATTGTTGGTATACAGAAATGCCTTAGATTTCTGTATATTTATTTTGTACCCTGCTATTTTGCCAAATTCACTTATTACATCAAGTAGTCTTTTAGTGGATTTTATAGGGTTTTCTAGGTATACTATCATGTTGTCTGCAAATAGTGATAGTTTTACTTCTTCTTTCCCAATTTGGATGCCTTTTATGTCTCTGTCTTGTCTGATTGCTGTGGCTAGGACTTCCAACACTATGTTGAATAGAAGTGGGGAGAGTGGACAGCCTTGTCTAGTTCCTGATCTCAGGGGGAATGCTTTCAGTTTTTGTCCATTGCGTATGATGTTGGCTTCAGGCTTCTCATATATAGCCTTAATTATGTTAAGGTATGCTCCCTCTATTCCCATTTTGCTGAGTGTTTTCAACATAAATGGGTGTTGTACTTTATCAAATGCTTTTTCTGCATCTATAGATATGATCATGTGATTTTTGTCTTTCATTTTGTTTAGGTGATGTATTATATTTATTGATTTGCGAATATTAAAGCATCCTTGCATCCCTGGGATGAATCCCACTTGATCATGGTGTATGATCTTTTGGATGTATTGTTGGATCCTGTTTGCCAAAATTTTATTGAGGATTTTAGCATCTATGTTCATCAGTGATATTGGCCTGTAGTTTTCTTTCTTTGCTGTGTCTTGACCTGGTTTTGGGATTAGAGTAATACTGGCTTCATAGAAAGAGTTTGGGATTTTTCCCTCCTCTTGGATTTTCTGGAATAGTTTGAGGAGGGTAGGAGTTAGTTCTTCCCTAAATGTTTTGTAAAATTCGGCTGTGAAGCCATCCGGTCCAGGGCTTTTGTGTGCAGGGAGATTTTGGATTACTGTTTCAATTTCCTTCTTTGTTATTGGTCTGTTGAGACTTTCTACTTCTTCTTGATTCAGTTTTGGAAGGTTATATGTTTCTAGAAATCTGTCCATTTCTACTAGGTTGTCAAATTTCTTGCGATATAGTTGTTTGTAGTAATTTCTTATAATTGTTTGTATTTCTGAGGTATCAGTCGTGATTTCTCCTCTTTCATTTCTGATTTTGTTTATTTGGGTCTTCTCTCTTTTTTTCTTAGTGAGCCTGGCTAGAGGCTTGTCAATTTTGTTTATTTTTTCAAAGAACCAGCTCCTAGTTTTGTTGATTTTTTGGATTGTTCGTTTCGTTTCTATGTCGTTTAATTCTGCTTTGATCTTGATGATTTCCTTTCTTGTTTTCGCCCTAGGCTTTTTTGTTGTTGCTGTTCTAGTTCTTGTAGCTTTAAGGTTAGGTTTTTAATTTGAGATTCTTCTAGCCTTTTCAGATATGCCTGTATTGCTATGAACTTCCCTCTTAGGACTGCTTTTGCTGTGTCCCAAAGGTTTTGGGCTGTTGTGTGTTTATTGTCATTAGTTTCTAGAAATTTCTTGATTTCCTCTTTGATGTCATTGCTAACCCATTCGTTATTTAAGAGCGTGTTATTCATTCTCCATGAGTTTGGGTGTCTTTGATTTTTTTTCCCTGAGGTTGATTTTTAGTTTCAAGGCATTGTGGTCTGAAAAGATGCTTGATATGATTTCAATTTTCTTGAATTTGTTGAGGCTTGTTTTGTGTCCTATTATGTGGTCTATCTTTGAAAATGTCCCATGTGCCTTTGAAAAGAATGTATATTTTGCTTTTGGGGGGTGAAAAGTTCTATATATATCAGTTAAGTCCATGTGGTTTAGTGTATTGTTCAATTCCTGTATATCCTTGGTGTTTCTTTGCTTGGATGATCTGTCTATTGTTGATAATGGAGTGTTGAAGTCCCCTACTATTCGTGTGTTGTTGTTAATATCCTTCTTGTGGTCTTCTAGTATTTGCTTTATGTATTTGGGTGCTCCTGTGTTGGGTGCATATATGTTTATCAGTGTTATATCTTCTTGATGAATCGTTCCTTTAAGTATTATGAAATGTCCTTCTTTGTCTCTTTATATTGCCCTTGCTTTGAAATCCGTTTTGTCTGATATGAGGACTGCTACCCCAGCTTTTTTTTCAGGTCCATTTTCTTGGAATATTTTTTTATATCCGTTTACTTTCAGTCTATGTGTACCTTTTGTTTTGAGGTGTGTTTCTTGTAGACAGCATATATGTGGGTCCTGTTTTCTTATCCATTCCGTCACCTTATGTCTTTTAATGGGAGCATTTAATCCATTTACATTTAAGGTTATTATTGACATGTATTTATTCATTTCCCTTTTGTATCTCTGTTCCTCTACTCTTTTTTTGTTTTTTCTCTTCCTGTTTCTTAGAATATTCCCTTTAGCATCTCTTGCAATGCTGATTTGGTGGAGATGTGTTCTTTTAGTCTTCCTTTGTCTGAGAAACTCCTTATTTCACCTTCTATTTTGAATGAGAGCCTTGCTGGGTAGAGTATTCTTGGTTGTAGGCCTTTGTTTTTCATTGCTTGAAATGTTTTTCACCATTCCCTTCTGGCTTGTAATGTTTCTGTTGAGAAATCGGTCGATAGCCTTATTGGAGCTCCCTTGTAAGTTATTTGCTGTTTTTCTCTTGCTGCTTTTAGGATTCTCTCTTTGTCTTGGAATGTTGCCATTTGAACTATGATGTGCCTTGGAGTGGGTTTTTGGGGGTTCCTCTTGATTGGAACTCTCAGTGCTTCTTGGACTTGCATAGCTTTTTCTCTCATCAGGTTTGGAAAATTTTCTGTCACTATTTTTCCTATCAGATTTTCAATTCCATGCTCCTTTTCTTCTCCCTCTCCTATTCCTATGATCCTTAAATTATTTTTTCTAATGCTATCCTGTAATTCCCTTACATCTTGTTCATATTTTTTCAATCGTTTTTCATTTTGCTGTATCATTTGAGAATTATTACCTACATTATCCTCTAACTCACTAATCCGATCCTCTGCTTCGTTTAGTCTGCTTTTGACTGATTCTACTGTGTTTTTCAGTTCAGAGATTGCATTCTTCATTTCTTCCCGGTTCTTGTTAATAGTTTCTTTGTCCTTTTTTGATGCTGGTGTAGTTCTCTGCAAGTTCTCTGTAATTTTCTTGGAGCTGTTGGTAACTTCCTTGGAGGCTGTCATAGTTGGTTTTGAGGTTTTCGAGCATATTGAGCTTCTTCACCACCATAGTTTTGAATTCCATGTCTGACATTTGGGCTATGTCTATTCCATCTACCTCTCTTTCTGGGGATTCCTCTTTTCTTTTCATTGAGAGGTTGTTTCTGCGTCTTACCATGTTGGATTCTTCTTCTTTGTCTTTGTTATTTGGATTTGTCTGCTTTGCCTACCCACCTTTGTGGTATGAGATTTTTTATGGTAGATCTGGGGGATTCAGTGGTGCAGGCTCTTTGATCTCCTGAGCCTGATGTTCTTGGGGTACCTTTTATATCGTTTGTTTATGCTGTCTGGTTATATTTCATATTTTTTTTGTTGTTGTTGTTGTTAGGATATTCCTTCTGGCTTGTTGATTGGGAGTCACTCTATCCACTTTATCTCGAATTCTTTTGTGGAGATGTCAGTTCAGCCTTCTTGTGTCGTCTTCTTTTTCTTTGTCCACAGCTGGTCTAATGTGATGGGTCAGAGATTCCTATTCCTTGCAGCAGTGGTGCACGCGAGGTGGTCGGCAAGGCACAATGCAAGGCAGCCAAGAGCCCACCTCAGGTCTGCCAGGCAGTGCTCCAGGAAAGCAGGCCGCACCGCACTTTGGGGAAGCTGGCAAGGTGGTTTTTTTTTTTTGTTTGTTTGTTTTCTTTTTTTTTTTTTTTTCACTCAAGCATCAGTGTGCGCCCAAGGTAGCTGGGGAACTAAGCTCAGGCCTGCTGCGCTGCGTTTCCAGAAAGCAGGAAGTGCCAAGCTCCAGGAAAGCCATCCAGGTGTTTTTTTTGGCTCGAACACCTGTTTAGCGCCCAAGGCAGCTGGGGAACTAAGCTCAGGCCTGCCGCGCCGCCCTCCTAAGAAGCAGGCCATGCCAAGCTCCGGGAAAGCTCTCCAGGTGTTGTTTTGGCTAGAGCACCAGTGCGCGCCCAAGGTGTCCGGGGAACTAAGCTCAGGCCTGCCGCACCGCACTCCCAGAAAGCAGGTCGAGGTGCACTCCAGGAAAGCCCTTGAGGTGTTTTTTTGGCTCGAGTGCCGGTGTGCACCCAAGCAGCTGGGGAGCTAGCCTCAGGCCTGCAGCGCCGTGTTCTGGGCTTCGGTCTTTCGCCTTTTAGGGCAGGGCTGCAGACACTTGTGCTCAGTGGAAGGGAGTGTCTGTGAGTCCTGCTGCCCACCGTTCCCGCACCTCCTGAGCGGGCACACGCAGAGCCTGGGCAAGTGCTCTGCGCTCCGGATTCCGGCCTGGTACTCTGGCCTGGCGCCCACTGGGCTGGCCAGGGGCGACTGCGCACAGTCTTCTGCGTGTCCAGTGGGCCCTCCCTGCGCCCGTTGGGTCACTGATTTTATGTCTGTTGGTGTGTGTCCCAGGGGCACCTGGACGCGCAGCCCGGTGCACCAGGGCCAGTGAATGAGGGCACTTCCCTGTGCGCGCCCCCGTGACCCAAAGGGAGTGTTGGGGTGTGGATGAACACACCACTGCGCCTGCGCTCCTCAAGAATGGCCTACCACTCCCAAACTTTCCTCCCCTCTCCACCGTCCACTAGAGAAAAATACAAAGGAGAATTATGTTCTCACTTGCCCGGCAGCACGCTGTCTCCTGTCCTTCAGCACCAATGCCACTTGGTCAAGTCCAGTCTCTGCCAGCGGGCAGAGATCCGCTCTCCTCCCAACTCCTCTCCCGGGGCAGCCTGTGGTCCCCAAAAATTTTTTCTGTCCTTCCAGCCACAGCTCCTGCAGCCGCCCCAGTCAGGAATCCCGTTTCATCCACTTTTTCTCCGCTATCCTCACTAAACAGGTTGTTCCCAGATGCATTTTCTCTAATTCAGCAGTGTCTTGGCTCGACTCCTGCCAGTACCCAGATGCTCACTGAGATGATCTGTCTGCAGTTAGCCAAAACGGCAGAAAAGTCTCGGGAGCCTGAAACCGCAGCGTCTCCTCACTCCTCTGCCATCTTCCCCTCTGTGAGTCCATATTCTGTTAGAACACAGGCTGAGTGGGTATTCTTTAAACATAGACTGAGACCATATTCTGTTGGAACACAGGTTGAATGACTATTCTGTTAGAACATTGACTAGCTGAGTATTCTTAAAACAGAGAATGAGTCCATATTGTGTTGGAACACAGGCTTAGTGGGTATTCTGTAATAACACTGGCGGATTTAGTATTTTTTAAACATAAACTGAGTCCATATTATGTGGAACACAGGCTGAGTGAGTATTCTGTTAGAACACATGCTGAGTGAGCATTTTGTTAGAACTCAGGCTGTGTTTGTATTCTGTTAGAACACAGGCTGAGTGGGTATTCTGTTAGAACACAGGCTGAATGAGTTTTCTTTAAAAAGAGAATGAGTCCATATTCTGTTGGAACACAGGCTGAATGTGTATTCTGTTTAGAACAAAGGCTGAGTGGGTATTCTGTTAGAACACAGGCTGATTGAGTTTTCTGTTAGAACACAGGCTGAGTGAGTATCCTTGGAAAATAATCTGAATCCATATTCTCTTAGTATACTGACTGAGTGGGTACCCTTTAAACCTAGACTGAGTCCATATTCTGTGAGAAAACAGGCTGAGTTAGTATTCTTTAAACATGGACTGAGTCCATACTCTCTAAGAACACAGACTGAGTCGGTATTCTTTAAACGTAGACTGAGTCCATATTCTGTTAGAACAAAAGCTGAGTGGGTACTTTTTAAACAAACTCTGAGTCCATATTCTATTAGAAATAATGTTGAGTGAGTATATTCTTAGAATACAAGCTGAGTGAATATTTTTTAAGGATAGACTGAGTTTATATTCTGTTATAACACAGGCTGACTGAGTGCTCTGTAAGAACACAGACTGAGTAGGTATTCTTTAAACGTAGACTGAATCCATATTCTGTTAGAACAATAGCTGAGTGGGTACTTTTTAAACAAAGACTGAGTCCATATTCTATTAAAATTCAGGCTGGTTGATTATTCCCTTAGAACAGAGGCTGAGTGAGTGTTCTTTAAACATAGACTGTGTCCATATTTTGTTAGAACACAGGTAACAGAGAACAGGTGAGCAGCTTGCGCGGCCTCATAGACAAGCCACCCTCGGTGAAGGCAGAAGACAGGTAACAAAGAACAGGTGAGCAGTTTGCTTGGTGAGGTGAACGCGCCCCTCGGGGTGTAGACAGAAACAGGGAACCAAGAACAGGAGAGCCACTTGCTCGGCCTGGCAGACAGGCCGCTGGGTTGAAGAGAGAGGACAGGTAATAAAGAACAGGTGAGCAGGTTGCTCGGCCTGGTAGACACGCCCCCCGGGGTGAAGGCAGAAGACAGGTAACAGAGAACAGCTGAGCAGCTTTCTCGGCCTGGCAGACGGGCCGCTGGATTGAAGGGAAAAGACAATTAACAAAGAATATTCTGTTAGAACATGGACTGACTGAGTATTCTGTTAGAACTCAGGCTGAGTGGGTCGTCGTCGTCGGCAGCCGTCCGTCTCGAGAGACGATGGTGTAGCTTCTTAAGAGTCTATCTGCACCGCCGAGAATGGCTTGCGATGACGCTGAAGCTACAGAGCCTGGGCAGGGTGATATGGAGGGTCTGCTGTTGCCCATGCAGCAGACCCCCCCTCTCTTCGCAGCTGAAGGGTCCAAGGGAAAGACGGAGTCAATACAGCTTGGCTTCAGGTGCACTGCAGGAGTTGCCGGTGTTGACTACAACGTCAAACCGCCTTAGGGACTCGGGCTCCGGATTTTCTGTCGGGGTTTACTCCCTTAGCCTTTCCCCTGAAGAGGTATGCCGCAAGGCAGCGGAGGTTTTTTGGAGTCAGAGTTTTCCTTCTCGGAGTGGGTGGGTATTATTTAAACATAAACTGAGTCCATATTATGTTAAAACACAGGCTGAGTGGGTATTCTTTATTTTTTTATTTTTTTTGATTGATTAATTGATTTTTATTTTTTTATTTTTTTTAATGTTTTTTATTGATTATATTGTTACAACAGTTCCAATTTTCTCCCCCTTGTTCCCCTCCACCCAGCACCTCCCTCCCCCAGCAATCCCCCCCAAGTCCATACCCCTGGTTTGTAAAAATTAACTATCCCCCCCTCTCAAATATTAGGACCCTTTGTAATCTTGTAAAGGACAATGGGCGAAGGTCTCAAGCTCCTCTAGCTGCTTCAAGCTGGACATGGTCGTCGTCCTACCTACCCTTGGGTCCAGAAAACCCTAATAAGAGTCGGGGTGTGGAGGGGAGGGTGGCCTTCCCTCATGGGGAAAGATCGTGCAGACTCCAGGTCAGTTGGCTGTCTCCGGTCAACGGCGTGCTTGGTTTAACAGGCTGGTGTCCTTGTTGTGTTCTGGGGGCAACAGATTTGGCGAAAAGGGTTAAAAGACATCATTCAATCCATAACTACTAGATGACAAAAGGCAGGGATTAAGTTTTCAATGTTCCATATTAGGGAAAAAAAAAAAAAAGGCTTCTTTGTAAGAAGGTGTGCTAGGCACATCTCGCCTGTCCAAAACCCTTTTGCCCATTATGCTTAGTTTGGGCTGAGGTAAATAGTTTAGGTTTTTCCCCCTCTCAGACCTCTGGGCCTTTTCTCTCCAAGCCATTAGGATAGAAAAGAGAAACCCGTTTTAAAGTGAAGCCCACAGACCACCCCATTCTTCCCCAACCCAGCCATTTAGTTCAGCCAAACCGTTGAGTCTCAGGAGGCAGCGCTGCAGAGAGGATTAAGTGAGGCTTATGCGTACAGATAATCACTCAGGTAACGCGATCATAGGCTTATGTCCTTTGAAAACAAAAAACACGTGTTAATTTATGTAACATAACCCGCAAACAAGTCTCTAAATCTGTAGAAGAAACTTTTAAGACGGTTAGTTGCTCTGTTTTATACTCTACTACTGATCATTGTGATTTTCCTTGAATAATAATTTTTCTCCCTAAGGTTACCCTCCTTGTCTTTAAAGGGACTACATTAAGTCCATTTTTAATTTATCCTGTTCATTTGCATAAACATAACAAGAGCAGCAAATGATCACTTATGATCTTTAGTTCTGCTTTGCTGGAACTTACCCAAGGAATATTTGGGGTGACCTTCAGTCTGTTCTTCAGGGCACAGAAGCTGTGCCACATATCTGGCATTCATCCTTGCCTGTACACACCTGTTTTTTCCAAGTCTTTCTGGTCTTTCCTTGTGCCTTAAGGTCCCTTCTAGCCATCTTTCAGGAAAACAACCTTCGTTCCTTCCCTGGAAAGATTGCTGTGGACCGCACAACCAACCATGGTACCAGGCCTTTTATCTCACGGGCTTTTATTACCTTTGAAAGTCATTCCCAGTTCCTCAGGGCTTTCTGGTAACAATCTGAGCCCAACTATGTTTCCTTTAGGCTTGACATTCCAGTCAAAGACTTGGTCAAAAAAAAAAAAAAAAAAGAACCTCTGTTGACAACTGGTCTTATTAGTTCTATGCAAAGGAACTTATGTCATTACTTACTTGCTTAGAATGCCAAACTTCTTTAAAAATAGACTGAGTCCATATTCTGTTGGAAATCAGGTTAAATTACTATTCTCTTAGAACATTGGCAAGGTGAGTATTCTTTAAACAGAGACTGAGTCCATATGGTGTTGAAACACAGGCTGAGTGTGTATTCTGTTAGAACACAGGCTGAGTGTGTATTCTGTTAGAACAGAGGCTGAGTGAGTATACTTTGAACTCAGACTGAGTCCATATTCTGTTGGAACACACTCAGAGTGAGTATTTTTTAATCATGGACTGAGTCCATATTCTGTAAGAACACAAACTGAGTGAGTATTCTTTGAAAATAATCTGAGTCCATGTTCTGTAAGAACACAGACTGAGTAGGTATTCTTTAAACGTAGACTGAATCCATATTCTGTTAGAACAATAGCTGAGTGGGTACTTGTTAAACAAAGACTGAGTCCATATTCTATTGAAATTCAGGCTGGTTGATTATTCCCTTAGAACAGACGCTGAGTGAGTGTTCTTTAAACATAGACTGTGTCCATATTTTGTTAGAACACAGGTAACAGAGAACAGGTGAGCAGCTTGCGCGGCCTCATAGACAAGCCACCCTCGGTGAAGGCAGAAGACAGGTAACAAAGAACAGGTGAGCAGTTTGCTTGGTGAGGTGAACGCGCCCCTCGGGGTGCAGACAGAAACAGGGAACCAAGAACAGGAGAGCCACTTGCTCGGCCTGGCAGACAGGCCGCTGGGTTGAAGAGAGAGGACAGGTAATAAAGAACAGCTGAGCAGGTTGCTCGGCCTGGTAGACACGCCCCCCGGGGTGAAGGCAGAAGACAGGTAACAGAGAACAGCTGAGCAGCTTGCTCGGCCTGGCAGACGGGCCGCTGGATTGAAGGGAAAAGACAATTAACAAAGAATATTCTGTTAGAACATGGACTGACTGAGTATTCTGTTAGAACTCAGGCTGAGTGGGTATTATTTAAACATAAACTGAGTCCATATTATGTTAAAACACAGGCTGAGTGGGTATTCTTTATTTTTTTATTTTTTTTGATTGATTAATTGATTTTTACTTTTTTTATTTTTTTTAAAGTTTTTTATTGAGTATATTGTTACAACAGTTCCAATTTTCTCCCCCTTGTTCCCCTCCACCCAGCACCCCCCGCCCCCAGAAATCCCCCCCAAGTCCATACCCCTGGTTCGTAAAAATTAACTATGCCCCCCCTCTCAAATATTAGGACCCTTTGTAATCTTGTAAAGGACAATGGGCGAAGGTCTCAAGCTCCTCTAGCTGCTTCAAGCTGGACATGGTCGTCGTCCTACCTACCCTTGGGTCCAGAAAACCCTAATAAGAGTGGGGGTGTGGAGGGGAGGGTGGCCTTCCCTCATGGGGAAAGATCGTGCAGACTCCAGGTCAGTTGGCTGTCTCCGGTCAACGGCGTGCTTGGTTTAACAGGCTGGTGTCCTTGTTGTGTTCTGGGGGCAACAGATTTGGCGAAAAGGGTTAAAAGACATCATTCAATCCATAACTACTAGATGACAAAAGGCAGGGATTAAGTTTTCAATGTTCCATATTAGGGGAAAAAAAAAAAAAAAGGCTTCTTTGTAAGAAGGTGTGCTAGGGACAACTCGCCTGTCCAAAACCCTTTTGCCCATTATGCTTAGTTTGGGCTGAGGTAAATAGTTTAGGTTTTTCCCCCTCTCAGACCTCTGGGCCTTTTCTCTCCAAGCCATTAGGATAGAAAAGAGAAACCCGTTTTAAAGTGAAGCCCACAGACCACCCCATTCTTCCCCAACCCAGCCATTTAGTTCAGCCAAACCGTTGAGTCTCAGGAGGCAGCACTGCAGAGAGGATTAAGGGAGGCTTATGCGTACAGATAATCACTCAGGTAACGCGATCATAGGCTTATGTCCTTTGAAAACAAAAAACACGTGTTAATTTATGTAACATAACCCGCAAACAAGTCTCTAAATCTGTAGAAGAAACTTTTAAGACGGTTAGTTGCTCTGTTTTATACTCTACTACTGATCATTGTGATTTTCCTTGAATAATAATTTCTCTCCCTAAGGTTACCCTCCTTGTCTTTAAAGGGACTACATTAAGTCCATTTTTAATTTATCCTGTTCATTTGCATAAACATAACAAGAGCAGCAAATGATCACTTATGATCTTTAGTTCTGCTTTGCTGGAACTTACCCAAGGAATATTTGGGGTGACCTTCAGTCTGTTCTTCAGGGCACAGAAGCTGTGCCACATATCTGGCATTCATCCTTGCCTGTACACACCTGTTTTTTCCAAGTCTTTCTGGTCTTTCCTTGTGCCTTAAGGTCCCTTCTAGCCATCTTTCAGGAAAACAACCTTCGTTCCTTCCCTGGAAAGATTGCTGTGGACCGCACAACCAACCATGGTACCAGGCCTTTTATCTCACGGGCTTTTATTACCTTTGAAAGTCATTCCCAGTTCCTCAGGGCTTTCTGGTAACAATCTGAGCCCAACTATGTTTCCTTTAGGCTTGACATTCCAGTCAAAGGCTTGGTCAAAAAAAAAAAAAAAAAAAAAACTCTGTTGACAACTGGTCTTATTAGTTCTATGCAAAGGAACTTATGTCATTACTTACTTGCTTAGAATGCCAAACTTCTTTAAATAGAGACTGAGTCCATATTCTGTTGGAAATCAGGTTAAGTTACTATTCTCTTAGAACATTGGCAAGGTGAGTATTCTTTAAACAGAGACTGAGTCCATATGGTGTTGAAACACAGGCTGAGTGTGTATTCTGTTAGATCACAGGCTGAGTGTGTATTCTGTTAGAACAGAGGCTGAGTGAGTATACTTTGAACTCAGACTGAGTCCATATTCTGTTGGAACACACTCAGAGTGAGTATTTTTTAATCATGGACTGAGTCCATATTCTGTAAGAACACAAATTGAGTGAGTATTCTTTGAAAATAATCTGAGTCCATATTCTGTAAGAACACAGACTGAGTAGGTATTCTTTAAACGTAGACTGAGTCCATATTCTGTTAGAACAAAAGCTGAGTGGGTACTTTTTAAACAAAGTCTGAGTCCATATTCTGTAAGAACACAGACTGAGTAGGTATTCTTTAAACGTAGACTGAGTCCATATTCTGTTAGAACAAAAGCTGAGTGGGTACTTTTTAAACAAAGACTGAGTCCATATTCTATTGAAATTCAGGCTGGTTGATTATTCCCTTAGAACAGAGACTGAGTGAGTGTTCTTTAAACATAGACTGTGTCCATATTTTGTTAGAACACAGGTAACAGAGAACAGGTGAGCAGCTTGCGCGGCCTCATAGACAAGCCACTCTCGGTGAAGGCAGAAGACAGGTAACAAGGAACAGGTGAGCAGTTTGCTTGGTGAGGTGAACGCGCCCCTCGGGGTGCAGACAGAAACAGGGAACCAAGAACAGGAGAGCCACTTGCTCGGCCTGGCAGACAGGCCGCTGGGTTGAAGAGAGAGGACAGGTAATAAAGAACAGCTGAGCAGGTTGCTCGGCCTGGTAGACACGCCCCCCGGCGTGAAGGCAGAAGACAGGTAACAGAGAACAGCTGAGCAGCTTGCTCGGCCTGGCAGACGGGCCGCTGGATTGAAGGGAAAAGACAATTAACAAAGAATATTCTGTTAGAACATGGACTGACTGAGTATTCTGTTAGAACTCAGGCTGAGTGGGTATTATTTAAACATAAACTGAGTCCATATTATGTTAAAACACAGGCTGAGTGGGTATTCTTTATTTTTTTATTTTTTTTGATTGATTAATTGATTTTTATTTTTTTAATTTTTTTTAATGTTTTTTATTGAGTATATTCTTACAACAGTTCCAATTTTCTCCCCCTTGTTCCCCTCCACACAGCACCCCCCTCCCCCAGCAATCCCCCCCAAGTCCATACCCCTGGTTCATAAAAATTAACTATGCCCCCCCTCTCAAATATTAGGACCCTTTGTAATCTTGTAAAGGACAATGGGCGAAGGTCTCAAGCTCCTCTAGCTGCTTCAAGCTGGACATGGTCGTCGTCCTACCTACCCTTGGGTCCAGAAAACCCTAATAAGAGTGGGGGTGTGGAGGGGAGGGTGGCCTTCCCTCATGGGGAAAGATCGTGCAGACTCCAGGTCAGTTGGCTGTCTCCGGTCAACGGCGTGCTTGGTTTAACAGGCTGGTGTCCTTGTTGTGTTCTGGGGGCAACAGATTTGGCGAAAAGGGTTAAAAGACATCATTCAATCCATAACTACTAGATGACAAAAGGCAGGGATTAAGCTTTCAATGTTCCATATTAGGGGAAAAAAAAAAAAAAGGCTTCTTTGTAAGAAGGTGTGCTAGGCACATCTCGCCTGTCCAAAACCCTTTTGCCCATTATACTTAGTTTGGGCTGAGGTAAATAGTTTAGGTTTTTCCCCCTCTCAGACCTCTGGGCCTTTTCTCTCCAAGCCATTAAGATAGAAAAGAGAAACCCGTTTTAAAGTGAAGCCCACAGACCACCCCATTCTTCCCCAACCAACCATTTAGTTCAGCCAAACCGTTGAGTCTCAGGAGGCAGCGCTGCAGAGAGGATTAAGTGAGGCTTATGCGTACAGATAATCACTCAGGTAATGCGATCACAGGCTTATGTCCTTTGAAAACAAAAAACACGTGTTAATTTATGTAACATAACCCGCAAACAAGTCTCTAAATCTGTAGAAGAAACTTTTAAGACGGTTAGTTGCTCTGTTTTATACTCTACTACTGATCATTGTGATTTTCCTTGAATAATAATTTTTCTCCCTAAGGTTACCCTCCTTGTCTTTAAAGGGACTACATTAAGTCCATTTTTAATTTATCCTGTTCATTTGCATAAACATAACAAGAGCAGCAAATGATCACTTATGATCTTTAGTTCTGCTTTGCTGGAACTTACCCAAGGAATATTTGGGGTGACCTTCAGTCTGTTCTTCAGGGCACAGAAGCTGTGCCACATATCTGGCATTCATCCTTGCCTGTACACACCTGTTTTTTCCAAGTCTTTCTGGTCTTTCCTTGTGCCTTAAGGTCCCTTCTAGCCATCTTTCAGGAAAACAACCTTCGTTCCTTCCCTGGAAAGATTGCTGTGGACCGCACAACCAACCATGGTACCAGGCCTTTTATCTCACGGGCTTTTATTACCTTTGAAAGTCATTCCCAGTTCCTCAGGGCTTTCTGGTAACAATCTGAGCCCAACTATGTTTCCTTTAGGCTTGACATTCCAGTCAAAGGCTTGGTCAAAAAAAAAAAAAAAAAAAAAAAGAACCTCTGTTGACAACTGGTCTTATTAGTTCTATGCAAAGGAACTTATGTCATTACTTACTTGCTTAGAATGCCAAACTTCTTTAAAAATAGACTGAGTCCATATTCTGTTGGAAATCAGGTTAAATTACTATTCTCTTAGAACATTGGCAAGGTGAGTATTCTTTAAACAGAGACTGAGTCCATATAGTGTTGAAACACAGGCTGAGTGTGTATTCTGTTAGAACAGAGGCTGAGTGAGTATACTTTGAACTCAGACTGAGTCCATATTCTGTTGGAACACACTCAGAGTGAGTATTTTTTAATCATGGACTGAGTCCATATTCTGTAAGAACACAAACTGAGTGAGTATTCTTTGAAAATAATCTGAGTCCATATTCTGTAAGAACACAGACTGAGTAGGTATTCTTTAAACGTAGACTGAGTCCATATTCTGTTAGAACAAAAGCTGAGTGGGTACTTTTTAAACAAAGTCTGAGTCCATATTCTGTAAGAACACAGACTGAGTAGGTATTCTTTAAACGTAGACTGAGTCCATATTCTGTTAGAACAAAAGCTGAGTGGGTACTTTTTAAACAAAGACTGAGTCCATATTCTATTGAAATTCAGGCTGGTTGATTATTCCCTTAGAACAGAGGCTGAGTGAGTGTTCTTTAAACATAGACTGTGTCCATATTTTGTTAGAACACAGGTAACAGAGAACAGGTGAGCAGCTTGCGCGGCCTCATAGACAAGCCACCCTCGGTGAAGGCAGAAGACAGGTAACAAGGAAGAGGTGAGCAGTTTGCTTGGTGAGGTGAACGCGCCCCTCGGGGTGCAGACAGAAACAGGGAACCAAGAACAGGAGAGCCACTTGCTCGGCCTGGCAGACAGGCCGCTGGGTTGAAGAGAGAGGACAGGTAATAAAGAACAGCTGAGCAGGTTGCTCGGCCTGGTAGACACGCCCCCCGGGGTGAAGGCAGAAGACAGGTAACAGAGAACAGCTGAGCAGCTTGCTCGGCCTGGCAGACGGGCCGCTGGATTGAAGGGAAAAGACAATTAACAAAGAATATTCTGTTAGAACATGGACTGACTGAGTATTCTGTTAGAACTCAGGCTGAGTGGGTATTATTTAAACATAAACTGAGTCCATATTATGTTAAAACACAGGCTGAGTGGGTATTCTTTATTTTTTTATTTTTTTTGATTGATTAATTGATTTTTATTTTTTTAATTTTTTTAATGTTTTTTATTGAGTATATTGTTACAACAGTTCCAATTTTCTCCCCCTTGTTCCCCTCCACACAGCACCCCCCTCCCCCAGCAATCCCCCCCAAGTCCATACCCCTGGTTCATAAAAATTAACTATGCCCCCCCTCTCAAATATTAGGACCCTTTGTAATCTTGTAAAGGACAATGGGCGAAGGTCTCAAGCTCCTCTAGCTGCTTCAAGCTGGACATGGTCGTCGTCCTACCTACCCTTGGGTCCAGAAAACCCTAATAAGAGTCGGGGTGTGGAGGGGAGGGTGGCCTTCCCTCATGGGGAAAGATCGTGCAGACTCCAGGTCAGTTGGCTGTCTCCGGTCAACGGCGTGCTTGGTTTAACAGGCTGGTGTCCTTGTTGTGTTCTGGGGGCAACAGATTTGGCGAAAAGGGTTAAAAGACATCATTCAATCCATAACTACTAGATGACAAAAGGGAGGGATTAAGTTTTCAATGTTCCATATTAGGGGAAAAAAAAAAAAAAGGCTTCTTTGTAAGAAGGTGTGCTAGGCACATCTCGCCTGTCCAAAACCCTTTTGCCCATTATACTTAGTTTGGGCTGAGGTAAATAGTTTAGGTTTTTCCCCCTCTCAGACCTCTGGGCCTTTTCTCTCCAAGCCATTAGGATAGAAAAGAGAAACCCGTTTTAAAGTGAAGCCCACAGACCACCCCATTCTTCCCCAACCAACCATTTAGTTCAGCCAAACCGTTGAGTCTCAGGAGGCAGCGCTGCAGAGAGGATTAAGTGAGGCTTATGCGTACAGATAATCACTCAGGTAATGCGATCACAGGCTTATGTCCTTTGAAAACAAAAAACACGTGTTAATTTATGTAACATAACCCGCAAACAAGTCTCTAAATCTGTAGAAGAAACTTTTAAGACGGTTAGTTGCTCTGTTTTATACTCTACTACTGATCATTGTGATTTTCCTTGAATAATAATTTTTCTCCCTAAGGTTACCCTCCTTGTCTTTAAAGGGACTACATTAAGTCCATTTTTAATTTATCCTGTTCATTTGCATAAACATAACAAGAGCAGCAAATGATCACTTATGATCTTTAGTTCTGCTTTGCTGGAACTTACCCAAGGAATATTTGGGGTGACCTTCAGTCTGTTCTTCAGGGCACAGAAGCTGTGCCACATATCTGGCATTCATCCTTGCCTGTACACACCTGTTTTTTCCAAGTCTTTCTGGTCTTTCCTTGTGCCTTAAGGTCCCTTCTAGCCATCTTTCAGGAAAACAACCTTCGTTCCTTCCCTGGAAAGATTGCTGTGGACCGCACAACCAACCATGGTACCAGGCCTTTTATCTCACGGGCTTTTATTACCTTTGAAAGTCATTCCCAGTTCCTCAGGGCTTTCTGGTAACAATCTGAGCCCAACTATGTTTCCTTTAGGCTTGACATTCCAGTCAAAGGCTTGGTCAAAAAAAAAAAAAAAAAAAAGAACCTCTGTTGACAACTGGTCTTATTAGTTCTATGCAAAGGAACTTATGTCATTACTTACTTGCTTAGAATGCCAAACTTCTTTAAAAATAGACTGAGTCCATATTCTGTTGGAAATCAGGTTAAATTACTATTCTCTTAGAACATTGGCAAGGTGAGTATTCTTTAAACAGAGACTGAGTCCATATGGTGTTGAAACACAGGCTGAGTGTGTATTCTGTTAGAACACAGGCTGAGTGTGTATTCTGTTAGAACAGAGGCTGAGTGAGTATACTTTGAACTCAGACTGAGTCCATATTCTGTTGGAACACACTCAGAGTGAGTATTTTTTAATCATGGACTGAGTCCATATTCTGTAAGAACACAAACTGAGTGAGTATTCTTTGAAAATAATCTGAGTCCATGTTCTGTAAGAACACAGACTGAGTAGGTATTCTTTAAACGTAGACTGAGTCCATATTCTGTTAGAACAAAAGCTGAGTGGGTACTTTTTAAACAAAGTCTGAGTCCATATTCTGTAAGAACACAGACTGAGTAGGTATTCTTTAAACGTAGACTGAGTCCATATTCTGTTAGAACAAAAGCTGAGTGGGTACTTTTTAAACAAAGACTGAGTCCATATTCTATTGAAATTCAGGCTGGTTGATTATTCCCTTAGAACAGAGGCTGAGTGAGTGTTCTTTAAACATAGACTGTGTCCATATTTTGTTAGAACACAGGTAACAGAGAACAGGTGAGCAGCTTGCGCGGCCTCATAGACAAGCCACCCTCGGTGAAGGCAGAAGACAGGTAACAAAGAACAGGTGAGCAGTTTGCTTGGTGAGGTGAACGCGCCCCTCGGGGTGCAGACAGAAACAGGGAACCAAGAACAGGAGAGCCACTTGCTCGGCCTGGCAGACAGGCCGCTGGGTTGAAGAGAGAGGACAGGTAATAAAGAACAGCTGAGCAGGTTGCTCGGCCTGGTAGACACGCCCCCCGGGGTGAAGGCAGAAGACAGGTAACAGAGAACAGCTGAGCAGCTTGCTCGGCCTGGCAGACGGGCCGCTGGATTGAAGGGAAAAGACAATTAACAAAGAATATTCTGTTAGAACATGGACTGACTGAGTATTCTGTTAGAACTCAGGCTGAGTGGGTATTATTTAAACATAAACTGAGTCCATATTATGTTAAAACACAGGCTGAGTGGGTATTCTTTATTTTTTTATTTTTTTTGATTGATTAATTGATTTTTATTTTTTAAAATTTTTTTAATGTTTTTTATTGAGTATATTCTTACAACAGTTCCAATTTTCTCCCCCTTGTTCCCCTCCACACAGCACCCCCCTCCCCCAGCAATCCCCCCCAAGTCCATACCCCTGGTTCATAAAAATTAACTATGCCCCCCCTCTCAAATATTAGGACCCTTTGTAATCTTGTAAAGGACAATGGGCGAAGGTCTCAAGCTCCTCTAGCTGCTTCAAGCTGGACATGGTCGTCGTCCTACCTACCCTTGGGTCCAGAAAACCCTAATAAGAGTCGGGGTGTGGAGGGGAGGGTGGCCTTCCCTCATGGGGAAAGATCGTGCAGACTCCAGGTCAGTTGGCTGTCTCCGGTCAACGGCGTGCTTGGTTTAACAGGCTGGTGTCCTTGTTGTGTTCTGGGGGCAACAGATTTGGCGAAAAGGGTTAAAAGACATCATTCAATACATAACTACTAGATGACAAAGGGGAGGGATTAAGTTTTCAATGTTCCATATTAGGGAAAAAAAAAAAAAAAAGGCTTCTTTGTAAGAAGGTGTGCTAGGCACATCTCGCCTGTCCAAAACCCTTTTGCCCATTATACTTAGTTTGGGCTGAGGTAAATAGTTTAGGTTTTTCCCCCTCTCAGACCTCTGGGCCTTTTCTCTCCAAGCCATTAGGATAGAAAAGAGAAACCCGTTTTAAAGTGAAGCCCACAGACCACCCCATTCTTCCCCAACCAACCATTTAGTTCAGCCAAACCGTTGAGTCTCAGGAGGCAGCGCTGCAGAGAGGATTAAGTGAGGCTTATGCGTACAGATAATCACTCAGGTAATGCGATCACAGGCTTATGTCCTTTGAAAACAAAAAACACGTGTTAATTTATGTAACATAACCCGCAAACAAGTCTCTAAATCTGTAGAAGAAACTTTTAAGACGGTTAGTTGCTCTGTTTTATACTCTACTACTGATCATTGTGATTTTCCTTGAATAATAATTTTTCTCCCTAAGGTTACCCTCCTTGTCTTTAAAGGGACTACATTAAGTCCATTTTTAATTTATCCTGTTCATTTGCATAAACATAACAAGAGCAGCAAATGATCACTTATGATCTTTAGTTCTGCTTTGCTGGAACTTACCCAAGGAATATTTGGGGTGACCTTCAGTCTGTTCTTCAGGGCACAGAAGCTGTGCCACATATCTGGCATTCATCCTTGCCTGTACACACCTGTTTTTTCCAAGTCTTTCTGGTCTTTCCTTGTGCCTTAAGGTCCCTTCTAGCCATCTTTCAGGAAAACAACCTTCGTTCCTTCCCTGGAAAGATTGCTGTGGACCGCACAACCAACCATGGTACCAGGCCTTTTATCTCACGGGCTTTTATTACCTTTGAAAGTCATTCCCAGTTCCTCAGGGCTTTCTGGTAACAATCTGAGCCCAACTATGTTTCCTTTAGGCTTGACATTCCAGTCAAAGGCTTGGTCAAAAAAAAAAAAAAAAAAAAGAACCTCTGTTGACAACTGGTCTTATTAGTTCTATGCAAAGGAACTTATGTCATTACTTACTTGCTTAGAATGCCAAACTTCTTTAAAAATAGACTGAGTCCATATTCTGTTGGAAATCAGGTTAAATTACTATTCTCTTAGAACATTGGCAAGGTGAGTATTCTTTAAACAGAGACTGAGTCCATATGGTGTTGAAACACAGGCTGAGTGTGTATTCTGTTAGAACACAGGCTGAGTGTGTATTCTGTTAGAACAGAGGCTGAGTGAGTATACTTTGAACTCAGACTGAGTCCATATTCTGTTGGAACACACTCAGAGTGAGTATTTTTTAATCATGGACTGAGTCCATATTCTGTAAGAACACAAACTGAGTGAGTATTCTTTGAAAATAATCTGAGTCCATGTTCTGTAAGAACACAGACTGAGTAGGTATTCTTTAAACGTAGACTGAGTCCATATTCTGTTAGAACAAAAGCTGAGTGGGTACTTTTTAAACAAAGTCTGAGTCCATATTCTGTAAGAACACAGACTGAGTAGGTATTCTTTAAACGTAGACTGAGTCCATATTCTGTTAGAACAAAAGCTGAGTGGGTACTTTTTAAACAAAGACTGAGTCCATATTCTATTGAAATTCAGGCTGGTTGATTATTCCCTTAGAACAGAGGCTGAGTGAGTGTTCTTTAAACATAGACTGTGTCCATATTTTGTTAGAACACAGGTAACAGAGAACAGGTGAGCAGCTTGCGCGGCCTCATAGACAAGCCACCCTCGGTGAAGGCAGAAGACAGGTAACAAAGAACAGGTGAGCAGTTTGCTTGGTGAGGTGAACGCGCCCCTCGGGGTGCAGACAGAAACAGGGAACCAAGAACAGGAGAGCCACTTGCTCGGCCTGGCAGACAGGCCGCTGGGTTGAAGAGAGAGGACAGGTAATAAAGAACAGCTGAGCAGGTTGCTCGGCCTGGTAGACACGCCCCCCGGGGTGAAGGCAGAAGACAGGTAACAGAGAACAGCTGAGCAGCTTGCTCGGCCTGGCAGACGGGCCGCTGGATTGAAGGGAAAAGACAATTAACAAAGAATATTCTGTTAGAACATGGACTGACTGAGTATTCTGTTAGAACTCAGGCTGAGTGGGTATTATTTAAACATAAACTGAGTCCATATTATGTTAAAACACAGGCTGAGTGGGTATTCTTTATTTTTTTATTTTTTTTGATTGATTAATTGATTTTTATTTTTTAAAATTTTTTTAATGTTTTTTATTGAGTATATTCTTACAACAGTTCCAATTTTCTCCCCCTTGTTCCCCTCCACACAGCACCCCCCTCCCCCAGCAATCCCCCCCAAGTCCATACCCCTGGTTCGTAAAAATTAACTATGCCCCCCCTCTCAAATATTAGGACCCTTTGTAATCTTGTAAAGGACAATGGGCGAAGGTCTCAAGCTCCTCTAGCTGCTTCAAGCTGGACATGGTCGTCGTCCTACCTACCCTTGGGTCCAGAAAACCCTAATAAGAGTGGGGGTGTGGAGGGGAGGGTGGCCTTCCCTCATGGGGAAAGATCGTGCAGACTCCAGGTCAGTTGGCTGTCTCCGGTCAACGGCGTGCTTGGTTTAACAGGCTGGTGTCCTTGTTGTGTTCTGGGGGCAACAGATTTGGCGAAAAGGGTTAAAAGACATCATTCAATCCATAACTACTAGATGACAAAGGGGAGGGATTAAGTTTTCAATGTTCCATATTAGGGAAAAAAAAAAAAAAGGCTTCTTTGTAAGAAGGTGTGCTAGGCACATCTCGCCTGTCCAAAACCCTTTTGCCCATTATACTTAGTTTGGGCTGAGGTAAATAGTTTAGGTTTTTCCCCCTCTCAGACCTCTGGGCCTTTTCTCTCCAAGCCATTAGGATAGAAAAGAGAAACCCGTTTTAAAGTGAAGCCCACAGACCACCCCATTCTTCCCCAACCAACCATTTAGTTCAGCCAAACCGTTGAGTCTCAGGAGGCAGCGCTGCAGAGAGGATTAAGTGAGGCTTATGCGTACAGATAATCACTCAGGTAATGCGATCACAGGCTTATGTCCTTTGAAAACAAAAAACACGTGTTAATTTATGTAACATAACCCGCAAACAAGTCTCTAAATCTGTAGAAGAAACTTTTAAGACGGTTAGTTGCTCTGTTTTATACTCTACTACTGATCATTGTGATTTTCCTTGAATAATAATTTTTCTCCCTAAGGTTACCCTCCTTGTCTTTAAAGGGACTACATTAAGTCCATTTTTAATTTATCCTGTTCATTTGCATAAACATAACAAGAGCAGCAAATGATCACTTATGATCTTTAGTTCTGCTTTGCTGGAACTTACCCAAGGAATATTTGGGGTGACCTTCAGTCTGTTCTTCAGGGCACAGAAGCTGTGCCACATATCTGGCATTCATCCTTGCCTGTACACACCTGTTTTTTCCAAGTCTTTCTGGTCTTTCCTTGTGCCTTAAGGTCCCTTCTAGCCATCTTTCAGGAAAACAACCTTCGTTCCTTCCCTGGAAAGATTGCTGTGGACCGCACAACCAACCATGGTACCAGGCCTTTTATCTCACGGGCTTTTATTACCTTTGAAAGTCATTCCCAGTTCCTCAGGGCTTTCTGGTAACAATCTGAGCCCAACTATGTTTCCTTTAGGCTTGACATTCCAGTCAAAGGCTTGGTCAAAAAAAAAAAAAAAGAACCTCTGTTGACAACTGGTCTTATTAGTTCTATGCAAAGGAACTTATGTCATTACTTACTTGCTTAGAATGCCAAACTTCTTTAAAAATAGACTGAGTCCATATTCTGTTGGAAATCAGGTTAAATTACTATTCTCTTAGAACATTGGCAAGGTGAGTATTCTTTAAACAGAGACTGAGTCCATATGGTGTTGAAACACAGGCTGAGTGTGTATTCTGTTAGAACAGAGGCTGAGTGTGTATTCTGTTAGAACAGAGGCTGAGTGAGTATACTTTGAACTCAGACTGAGTCCATATTCTGTTGGAACACACTCAGAGTGAGTATTTTTTAATCATGGACTGAGTCCATATTTTGTAAGAACACAAACTGAGTGAGTATTCTTTGAAAATAATCTGAGTCCATGTTCTGTAAGAACACAGACTGAGTAGGTATTCTTTAAACGTAGACTGAGTCCATATTCTGTTAGAACAAAAGCTGAGTGGGTACTTTTTAAACAAAGTCTGAGTCCATATTCTGTAAGAACACAGACTGAGTAGGTATTCTTTAAACGTAGACTGAGTCCATATTCTGTTAGAACAAAAGCTGAGTGGGTACTTTTTAAACAAAGACTGAGTCCATATTCTATTGAAATTCAGGCTGGTTGATTATTCCCTTAGAACAGAGGCTGAGTGAGTGTTCTTTAAACATAGACTGTGTCCATATTTTGTTAGAACACAGGTAACAGAGAACAGGTGAGCAGCTTGCGCGGCCTCATAGACAAGCCACCCTCGGTGAAGGCAGAAGACAGGTAACAAGGAACAGGTGAGCAGTTTGCTTGGTGAGGTGAACGCGCCCCTCGGGGTGCAGACAGAAACAGGGAACCAAGAACAGGAGAGCCACTTGCTCGGCCTAGCAGACAGGCCGCTGGGTTGAAGAGAGAGGACAGGTAATAAAGAACAGCTGAGCAGGTTGCTCGGCCTGGTAGACACGCCCCCCGGGGTGAAGGCAGAAGACAGGTAACAGAGAACAGCTGAGCAGCTTGCTCGGCCTGGCAGACGGGCCGCTGGATTGAAGGGAAAAGACAATTAACAAAGAATATTCTGTTAGAACATGGACTGACTGAGTATTCTGTTAGAACTCAGGCTGAGTGGGTATTATTTAAACATAAACTGAGTCCATATTATGTTAAAACACAGGCTGAGTGGGTATTCTTTATTTTTTTATTTTTTTTGATTGATTAATTGATTTTTATTTTTTTTATTTTTTTTAAAGTTTTTTATTGAGTATATTGTTACAACAGTTCCAATTTTCTTCCCCTTGTTCCCCTCCACCCAGCACCCCCCTCCCCCAGCAATCCCCCCCAAGTCCATACCCCTGGTTCGTAAAAATTAACTATCCCCCCCCTCTCAAATATTAGGACCCTTTGTAATCTTGTAAAGGACAATGGGCGAAGGTCTCAAGCTCCTCTAGCTGCTTCAAGCTGGACATGGTCGTCGTCCTACCTACCCTTGGGTCCAGAAAACCCTAATAAGAGTGGGGGTGTGGAGGGGAGGGTGGCCTTCCCTCATGGGGAAAGATCGTGCAGACTCCAGGTCAGTTGGCTGTCTCCGGTCAACGGCGTGCTTGGTTTAACAGGCTGGTGTCCTTGTTGTGTTCTGGGGGCAACAGATTTGGCGAAAAGGGTTAAAAGACATCATTCAATCCATAACTACTAGATGACAAAAGGCAGGGATTAAGTTTTCAATGTTCCATATTAGGGAAAAAAAGAAAAAAAGGCTTCTTTGTAAGAAGGTGTGCTAGGCACATCTCGCCTGTCCAAAACCCTTTTGCCCATTATACTTAGTTTGGGCTGAGGTAAATAGTTTAGGTTTTTCCCCCTCTCAGACCTCTGGGCCTTTTCTCTCCAAGCCATTAGGATAGAAAAGGGAAACCCGTTTTAAAGTGAAGCCCACAGACCACCCCATTCTTCCCCAACCCAGCCATTTAGTTCAGCCAAACCGTTGAGTCTCAGGAGGCAGCGCTGCAGAGAGGATTAAGTGAGGCTTATGCGTACAGATAATCACTCAGGTAACGCGATCATAGGCTTATGTCCTTTGAAAACAAAAAACACGTGTTAATTTATGTAACATAACCCGCAAACAAGTCTCTAAATCTGTAGAAGAAACTTTTAAGATGGTTAGTTGCTCTGTTTTATACTCTACTACTGATCATTGTGATTTTCCTTGAATAATAATTTTTCTCCCTAAGGTTACCCTCCTTGTCTTTAAAGGGACTACATTAAGTCCATTTTTAATTTATCCTGTTCATTTGCATAAACATAACAAGAGCAGCAAATGATCACTTATGATCTTTAGTTCTGCTTTGCTAGAACTTACCCAAGGAATATTTGGGGTGACCTTCAGTCTGTTCTTCAGGGCACAGAAGCTGTGCCACATATCTGGCATTCATCCTTGCCTGTACACACCTGTTTTTTCCAAGTCTTTCTGGTCTTTCCTTGTGCCTTAAGGTCCCTTCTAGCCATCTTTCAGGAAAACAACCTTCGTTCCTTCCCTGGAAAGATTGCTGTGGACCGCACAACCAACCATGGTACCAGGCCTTTTATCTCACGGGCTTTTATTACCTTTGAAAGTCATTCCCAGTTCCTCAGGGCTTTCTGGTAACAATCTGAGCCCAACTATGTTTCCTTTAGGCTTGACATTCCAGTCAAAGGCTTGGTCAAAAAAAAACAAAAAAAAAAAAGAACCTCTGTTGACAACTGGTCTTATTAGTTCTATGCAAAGGAACTTATGTCATTACTTACTTGCTTAGAATGCCAAACTTCTTTAAAAATAGACTGAGTCCATATTCTGTTGGAAATCAGGTTAAATTACTATTCTCTTAGAACATTGGCAAGGTGAGTATTCTTTAAACAGAGACTGAGTCCATATGGTGTTGAAACACAGGCTGAGTGTGTATTCTGTTAGAACAGAGGCTGAGTGAGTATACTTTGAACTCAGACTGAGTCCATATTCTGTTGGAACACACTCAGAGTGAGTATTTTTTAATCATGGACTGAGTCCATATTCTGTAAGAACACAAACTGAGTGAGTATTCTTTGAAAATAATCTGAGTCCATACTCTGTAAGAACACAGACTGAGTAGGTATTCTTTAAACGTAGACTGAGTCCATATTCTGTTAGAACAAAAGCTGAGTGGGTACTTTTTAAACAAAGTCTGAGTCCATATTCTGTAAGAACACAAACTGAGTGAGTATTCTTTGAAAATAATCTGAGTCCATGTTCTGTAAGAACACAGACTGAGTAGGTATTCTTTAAACGTAGACTGAATCCATATTCTGTTAGAACAATAGCTGAGTGGGTACTTGTTAAACAAAGACTGAGTCCATATTCTATTGAAATTCAGGCTGGTTGATTATTCCCTTAGAACAGAGGCTGAGTGAGTGTTCTTTAAACATAGACTGTGTCCATATTTTGTTAGAACACAGGTAACAGAGAACAGGTGAGCAGCTTGCGCGGCCTCATAGACAAGCCACCCTCGGTGAAGGCAGAAGACAGGTAACAAAGAACAGGTGAGCAGTTTGCTTGGTGAGGTGAACGCGCCCCTCGGGGTGCAGACAGAAACAGGGAACCAAGAACAGGAGAGCCACTTGCTCGGCCTGGCAGACAGGCCGCTGGGTTGAAGAGAGAGGACAGGTAATAAAGAACAGCTGAGCAGGTTGCTCGGCCTGGTAGACACGCCCCCCGGGGTGAAGGCAGAAGACAGGTAACAGAGAACAGCTGAGCAGCTTGCTCGGCCTGGCAGACGGGCCGCTGGATTGAAGGGAAAAGACAATTAACAAAGAATATTCTGTTAGAACATGGACTGACTGAGTATTCTGTTAGAACTCAGGCTGAGTGGGTATTATTTAAACATAAACTGAGTCCATATTATGTTAAAACACAGGCTGAGTGGGTATTCTTTATTTTTTTATTTTTTTTGATTGATTAATTGATTTTTATTTTTTTTATTTTTTTTAAAGTTTTTTATTGAGTATATTGTTACAACAGTTCCAATTTTCTCCCCCTTGTTCCCCTCCACCCAGCACCCCCCTCCCCCAGCAATCCCCCCCAAGTCCATACCCCTGGTTCGTAAAAATTAACTATGCCCCCCCTCTCAAATATTAGGACCCTTTGTAATCTTGTAAAGGACAATGGGCGAAGGTCTCAAGCTCCTCTAGCTGCTTCAAGCTGGACATGGTCGTCGTCCTACCTACCCTTGGGTCCAGAAAACCCTAATAAGAGTGGGGGTGTGGAGGGGAGGGTGGCCTTCCCTCATGGGGAAAGATCGTGCAGACTCCAGGTCAGTTGGCTGTCTCCGGTCAACGGCGTGCTTGGTTTAACAGGCTGGTGTCCTTGTTGTGTTCTGGGGGCAACAGATTTGGCGAAAAGGGTTAAAAGACATCATTCAATCCATAACTACTAGATGACAAAAGGCAGGGATTAAGTTTTCAATGTTCCATATTAGGGGAAAAAAAAAAAAAAAAGGCTTCTTTGTAAGAAGGTGTGCTAGGGACATCTCGCCTGTCCAAAACCCTTTTGCCCATTATGCTTAGTTTGGGCTGAGGTAAATAGTTTAGGTTTTTCCCCCTCTCAGACCTCTGGGCCTTTTCTCTCCAAGCCATTAGGATAGAAAAGAGAAACCCGTTTTAAAGTGAAGCCCACAGACCACCCCATTCTTCCCCAACCCAGCCATTTAGTTGAGCCAAACCGTTGAGTCTCAGGAGGCAGCGCTGCAGAGAGGATTAAGGGAGGCTTATGCGTACAGATAATCACTCAGGTAACGCGATCATAGGCTTATGTCCTTTGAAAACAAAAAACACGTGTTAATTTATGTAACATAACCCGCAAACAAGTCTCTAAATCTGTAGAAGAAACTTTTAAGACGGTTAGTTGCTCTGTTTTATACTCTACTACTGATCATTGTGATTTTCCTTGAATAATAATTTTTCTCCCTAAGGTTACCCTCCTTGTCTTTAAAGGGACTACATTAAGTCCATTTTTAATTTATCCTGTTCATTTGCATAAACATAACAAGAGCAGCAAATGATCACTTATGATCTTTAGTTCTGCTTTGCTGGAACTTACCCAAGGAATATTTGGGGTGACCTTCAGTCTGTTCTTCAGGGCACAGAAGCTGTGCCACATATCTGGCATTCATCCTTGCCTGTACACACCTGTTTTTTCCAAGTCTTTCTGGTCTTTCCTTGTGCCTTAAGGTCCCTTCTAGCCATCTTTCAGGAAAACAACCTTCGTTCCTTCCCTGGAAAGATTGCTGTGGACCGCACAACCAACCATGGTACCAGGCCTTTTATCTCACGGGCTTTTATTACCTTTGAAAGTCATTCCCAGTTCCTCAGGGCTTTCTGGTAACAATCTGAGCCCAACTATGTTTCCTTTAGGCTTGACATTCCAGTCAAAGGCTTGGTCAAAAAAAAAAAAAAAAAAAGAACCTCTGTTGACAACTGGTCTTATTAGTTCTATGCAAAGGAACTTATGTCATTACTTACTTGCTTAGAATGCCAAACTTCTTTAAAAATAGACTGAGTCCATATTCTGTTGGAAATCAGGTTAAATTACTATTCTCTTAGAACATTGGCAAGGTGAGTATTCTTTAAACAGAGACTGAGTCCATATGGTGTTGAAACACAGGCTGAGTGTGTATTCTGTTAGAACACAGGCTGAGTGTGTATTCTGTTAGAACAGAGGCTGAGTGAGTATACTTTGAACTCAGACTGAGTCCATATTCTGTTGGAACACACTCAGAGTGAGTATTTTTTAATCATGGACTGAGTCCATATTCTGTAAGAACACAAACTGAGTGAGTATTCTTTGAAAATAATCTGAGTCCATGTTCTGTAAGAACACAGACTGAGTAGGTATTCTTTAAACGTAGACTGAGTCCATATTCTGTTAGAACAAAAGCTGAGTGGGTACTTTTTAAACAAAGTCTGAGTCCATATTCTGTAAGAACACAGACTGAGTAGGTATTCTTTAAACGTAGACTGAGTCCATATTCTGTTAGAACAAAAGCTGAGTGGGTACTTTTTAAACAAAGACTGAGTCCATATTCTATTGAAATTCAGGCTGGTTGATTATTCCCTTAGAACAGAGGCTGAGTGAGTGTTCTTTAAACATAGACTGTGTCCATATTTTGTTAGAACACAGGTAACAGAGAACAGGTGAGCAGCTTGCGCGGCCTCATAGACAAGCCACCCTCGGTGAAGGCAGAAGACAGGTAACAAAGAACAGGTGAGCAGTTTGCTTGGTGAGGTGAACGCGCCCCTCGGGGTGCAGACAGAAACAGGGAACCAAGAACAGGAGAGCCACTTGCTCGGCCTGGCAGACAGGCCGCTGGGTTGAAGAGAGAGGACAGGTAATAAAGAACAGCTGAGCAGGTTGCTCGGCCTGGTAGACACGCCCCCCGGGGTGAAGGCAGAAGACAGGTAACAGAGAACAGCTGAGCAGCTTGCTCGGCCTGGCAGACGGGCCGCTGGATTGAAGGGAAAAGACAATTAACAAAGAATATTCTGTTAGAACATGGACTGACTGAGTATTCTGTTAGAACTCAGGCTGAGTGGGTATTATTTAAACATAAACTGAGTCCATATTATGTTAAAACACAGGCTGAGTGGGTATTCTTTATTTTTTTATTTTTTTTGATTGATTAATTGATTTTTATTTTTTAAAATTTTTTTAATGTTTTTTATTGAGTATATTCTTACAACAGTTCCAATTTTCTCCCCCTTGTTCCCCTCCACACAGCACCCCCCTCCCCCAGCAATCCCCCCCAAGTCCATACCCCTGGTTCATAAAAATTAACTATGCCCCCCCTCTCAAATATTAGGACCCTTTGTAATCTTGTAAAGGACAATGGGCGAAGGTCTCAAGCTCCTCTAGCTGCTTCAAGCTGGACATGGTCGTCGTCCTACCTACCCTTGGGTCCAGAAAACCCTAATAAGAGTGGGGGTGTGGAGGGGAGGGTGGCCTTCCCTCATGGGGAAAGATCGTGCAGACTCCAGGTCAGTTGGCTGTCTCCGGTCAACGGCGTGCTTGGTTTAACAGGCTGGTGTCCTTGTTGTGTTCTGGGGGCAACAGATTTGGCGAAAAGGGTTAAAAGACATCATTCAATCCATAACTACTAGATGACAAAGGGGAGGGATTAAGTTTTCAATGTTCCATATTAGGGAAAAAAAAAAAAAAAGGCTTCTTTGTAAGAAGGTGTGCTAGGCACATCTCGCCTGTCCAAAACCCTTTTGCCCATTATACTTAGTTTGGGCTGAGGTAAATAGTTTAGGTTTTTCCCCCTCTCAGACCTCTGTGCCTTTTCTCTCCAAGCCATTAGGATAGAAAAGAGAAACCCGTTTTAAAGTGAAGCCCACAGACCACCCCATTCTTCCCCAACCAACCATTTAGTTCAGCCAAACCGTTGAGTCTCAGGAGGCAGCGCTGCAGAGAGGATTAAGTGAGGCTTATGCGTACAGATAATCACTCAGGTAATGCGATCACAGGCTTATGTCCTTTGAAAACAAAAAACACGTGTTAATTTATGTAACATAACCCGCAAACAAGTCTCTAAATCTGTAGAAGAAACTTTTAAGACGGTTAGTTGCTCTGTTTTATACTCTACTACTGATCATTGTGATTTTCCTTGAATAATAATTTTTCTCCCTAAGGTTACCCTCCTTGTCTTTAAAGGGACTACATTAAGTCCATTTTTAATTTATCCTGTTCATTTGCATAAACATAACAAGAGCAGCAAATGATCACTTATGATCTTTAGTTCTGCTTTGCTGGAACTTACCCAAGGAATATTTGGGGTGACCTTCAGTCTGTTCTTCAGGGCACAGAAGCTGTGCCACATATCTGGCATTCATCCTTGCCTGTACACACCTGTTTTTTCCAAGTCTTTCTGGTCTTTCCTTGTGCCTTAAGGTCCCTTCTAGCCATCTTTCAGGAAAACAACCTTCGTTCCTTCCCTGGAAAGATTGCTGTGGACCGCACAACCAACCATGGTACCAGGCCTTTTATCTCACGGGCTTTTATTACCTTTGAAAGTCATTCCCAGTTCCTCAGGGCTTTCTGGTAACAATCTGAGCCCAACTATGTTTCCTTTAGGCTTGACATTCCAGTCAAAGGCTTGGTCAAAAAAAAAAAAAAAAAGAACCTCTGTTGACAACTGGTCTTATTAGTTCTATGCAAAGGAACTTATGTCATTACTTACTTGCTTAGAATGCCAAACTTCTTTAAAAATAGACTGAGTCCATATTCTGTTGGAAATCAGGTTAAATTACTATTCTCTTAGAACATTGGCAAGGTGAGTATTCTTTAAACAGAGACTGAGTCCATATGGTGTTGAAACACAGGCTGAGTGTGTATTCTGTTAGAACACAGGCTGAGTGTGTATTCTGTTAGAACAGAGGCTGAGTGAGTATACTTTGAACTCAGACTGAGTCCATATTCTGTTGGAACACACTCAGAGTGAGTATTTTTTAATCATGGACTGAGTCCATATTCTGTAAGAACACAAACTGAGTGAGTATTCTTTGAAAATAATCTGAGTCCATATTCTGTAAGAACACAGACTGAGTAGGTATTCTTTAAACGTAGACTGAGTCCATATTCTGTTAGAACAAAAGCTGAGTGGGTACTTTTTAAACAAAGTCTGAGTCCATATTCTGTAAGAACACAGACTGAGTAGGTATTCTTTAAACGTAGACTGAGTCCATATTCTGTTAGAACAAAAGCTGAGTGGGTACTTTTTAAACAAAGACTGAGTCCATATTCTATTGAAATTCAGGCTGGTTGATTATTCCCTTAGAACAGAGGCTGAGTGAGTGTTCTTTAAACATAGACTGTGTCCATATTTTGTTAGAACACAGGTAACAGAGAACAGGTGAGCAGCTTGCGCGGCCTCATAGACAAGCCACCCTCGGTGAAGGCAGAAGACAGGTAACAAGGAAGAGGTGAGCAGTTTGCTTGGTGAGGTGAACGCGCCCCTCGGGGTGCAGACAGAAACAGGGAACCAAGAACAGGAGAGCCACTTGCTCGGCCTGGCAGACAGGCCGCTGGGTTGAAGAGAGAGGACAGGTAATAAAGAACAGCTGAGCAGGTTGCTCGGCCTGGTAGACACGCCCCCCGGGGTGAAGGCAGAAGACAGGTAACAGAGAACAGCTGAGCAGCTTGCTCGGCCTGGCAGACGGGCCGCTGGATTGAAGGGAAAAGACAATTAACAAAGAATATTCTGTTAGAACATGGACTGACTGAGTATTCTGTTAGAACTCAGGCTGAGTGGGTATTATTTAAACATAAACTGAGTCCATATTATGTTAAAACACAGGCTGAGTGGGTATTCTTTATTTTTTTATTTTTTTTGATTGATTAATTGATTTTTATTTTTTTAATTTTTTTTAATGTTTTTTATTGAGTATATTGTTACAACAGTTCCAATTTTCTCCCCCTTGTTCCCCTCCACACAGCACCCCCCTCCCCCAGCAATCCCCCCCAAGTCCATACCCCTGGTTCATAAAAATTAACTATGCCCCCCCTCAAATATTAGGACCCTTTGTAATCTTGTAAAGGACAATGGGCGAAGGTCTCAAGCTCCTCTAGCTGCTTCAAGCTGGACATGGTCGTCGTCCTACCTACCCTTGGGTCCAGAAAACCCTAATAAGAGTGGGGGTTTGGAGGGGAGGGTGGCCTTCCCTCATGGGGAAAGATCGTGCAGACTCCAGGTCAGTTGGCTGTCTCCGGTCAACGGCGTGCTTGGTTTAACAGGCTGGTGTCCTTGTTGTGTTCTGGGGGCAACAGATTTGGCGAAAAGGGTTAAAAGACATCATTCAATCCATAACTACTAGATGACAAAAGGCAGGGATTAAGTTTTCAATGTTCCATATTAGGGGAAAAAAAAAAAAAAAGGCTTCTTTGTAAGAAGGTGTGCTAGGCACATCTCGCCTGTCCAAAACCCTTTTGCCCATTATACTTAGTTTGGGCTGAGGTAAATAGTTTAGGTTTTTCCCCCTCTCAGACCTCTGGGCCTTTTCTCTCCAAGCCATTAGGATAGAAAAGAGAAACCCGTTTTAAAGTGAAGCCCACAGACCACCCCATTCTTCCCCAACCAACCATTTAGTTCAGCCAAACCGTTGAGTCTCAGGAGGCAGCGCTGCAGAGAGGATTAAGTGAGGCTTATGCGTACAGATAATCACTCAGGTAATGCGATCACAGGCTTATGTCCTTTGAAAACAAAAAACACGTGTTAATTTATGTAACATAACCCGCAAACAAGTCTCTAAATCTGTAGAAGAAACTTTTAAGACGGTTAGTTGCTCTGTTTTATACTCTACTACTGATCATTGTGATTTTCCTTGAATAATAATTTTTCTCCCTAAGGTTACCCTCCTTGTCTTTAAAGGGACTACATTAAGTCCATTTTTAATTTATCCTGTTCATTTGCATAAACATAAAAAGAGCAGCAAATGATCACTTATGATCTTTAGTTCTGCTTTGCTGGAACTTACCCAAGGAATATTTGGGGTGACCTTCAGTCTGTTCTTCAGGGCACAGAAGCTGTGCCACATATCTGGCATTCATCCTTGCCTGTACACACCTGTTTTTTCCAAGTCTTTCTGGTCTTTCCTTGTGCCTTAAGGTCCCTTCTAGCCATCTTTCAGGAAAACAACCTTCGTTCCTTCCCTGGAAAGATTGCTGTGGACCGCACAACCAACCATGGTACCAGGCCTTTTATCTCACGGGCTTTTATTACCTTTGAAAGTCATTCCCAGTTCCTCAGGGCTTTCTGGTAACATTCTGAGCCCAACTATGTTTCCTTTAGGCTTGACATTCCAGTCAAAGGCTTGGTCAAAAAAAAAAAAAAAAAAAAAAGAACCTCTGTTGACAACTGGTCTTATTAGTTCTATGCAAAGGAACTTATGTCATTACTTACTTGCTTAGAATGCCAAACTTCTTTAAAAATAGACTGAGTCCATATTCTGTTGGAAATCAGGTTAAATTACTATTCTCTTAGAACATTGGCAAGGTGAGTATTCTTTAAACAGAGACTGAGTCCATATGGTGTTGAAACACAGGCTGAGTGTGTATTCTGTTAGAACACAGGCTGAGTGTGTATTCTGTTAGAACAGAGGCTGAGTGAGTATACTTTGAACTCAGACTGAGTCCATATTCTGTTGGAACACACTCAGAGTGAGTATTTTTTAATCATGGACTGAGTCCATATTCTGTAAGAACACAAACTGAGTGAGTATTCTTTGAAAATAATCTGAGTCCATGTTCTGTAAGAACACAGACTGAGTAGGTATTCTTTAAACGTAGACTGAGTCCATATTCTGTTAGAACAAAAGCTGAGTGGGTACTTTTTAAACAAAGTCTGAGTCCATATTCTGTAAGAACACAAACTGAGTGAGTATTCTTTGAAAATAATCTGAGTCCATGTTCTGTAAGAACACAGACTGAGTAGGTATTCTTTAAACGTAGACTGAATCCATATTCTGTTAGAACAATAGCTGAGTGGGTACTTGTTAAACAAAGACTGAGTCCATATTCTATTGAAATTCAGGCTGGTTGATTATTCCCTTAGAACAGAGGCTGAGTGAGTGTTCTTTAAACATAGACTGTGTCCATATTTTGTTAGAACACAGGTAACAGAGAACAGGTGAGCAGCTTGCGCGGCCTCATAGACAAGCCACCCTCGGTGAAGGCAGAAGACAGGTAACAAAGAACAGGTGAGCAGTTTGCTTGGTGAGGTGAACGCGCCCCTCGGGGTGCAGACAGAAACAGGGAACCAAGAACAGGAGAGCCACTTGCTCGGCCTGGCAGACAGGCCGCTGGGTTGAAGAGAGAGGACAGGTAATAAAGAACAGCTGAGCAGGTTGCTCGGCCTGGTAGACACGCCCCCCGGGGTGAAGGCAGAAGACAGGTAACAGAGAACAGCTGAGCAGCTTGCTCGGCCTGGCAGACGGGCCGCTGGATTGAAGGGAAAAGACAATTAACAAAGAATATTCTGTTAGAACATGGACTGACTGAGTATTCTGTTAGAACTCAGGCTGAGTGGGTATTATTTAAACATAAACTGAGTCCATATTATGTTAAAACACAGGCTGAGTGGGTATTCTTTATTTTTTTATTTTTTTTGATTGATTAATTGATTTTTATTTTTTTAATTTTTTTTAATGTTTTTTATTGAGTATATTGTTACAACAGTTCCAATTTTCTCCCCCTTGTTCCCCTCCACACAGCACCCCCCTCCCCCAGCAATCCCCCCCAAGTCCATACCCCTGGTTCATAAAAATTAACTATGCCCCCCCTCAAATATTAGGACCCTTTGTAATCTTGTAAAGGACAATGGGCGAAGGTCTCAAGCTCCTCTAGCTGCTTCAAGCTGGACATGGTCGTCGTCCTACCTACCCTTGGGTCCAGAAAACCCTAATAAGAGTGGGGGTTTGGAGGGGAGGGTGGCCTTCCCTCATGGGGAAAGATCGTGCAGACTCCAGGTCAGTTGGCTGTCTCCGGTCAACGGCGTGCTTGGTTTAACAGGCTGGTGTCCTTGTTGTGTTCTGGGGGCAACAGATTTGGCGAAAAGGGTTAAAAGACATCATTCAATCCATAACTACTAGATGACAAAAGGCAGGGATTAAGTTTTCAATGTTCCATATTAGGGGAAAAAAAAAAAAAAAAGGCTTCTTTGTAAGAAGGTGTGCTAGGCACATCTCGCCTGTCCAAAACCCTTTTGCCCATTATACTTAGTTTGGGCTGAGGTAAATAGTTTAGGTTTTTCCCCCTCTCAGACCTCTGGGCCTTTTCTCTCCAAGCCATTAGGATAGAAAAGAGAAACCCGTTTTAAAGTGAAGCCCACAGACCACCCCATTCTTCCCCAACCAACCATTTAGTTCAGCCAAACCGTTGAGTCTCAGGAGGCAGCGCTGCAGAGAGGATTAAGTGAGGCTTATGCGTACAGATAATCACTCAGGTAATGCGATCACAGGCTTATGTCCTTTGAAAACAAAAAACACGTGTTAATTTATGTAACATAACCCGCAAACAAGTCTCTAAATCTGTAGAAGAAACTTTTAAGACGGTTAGTTGCTCTGTTTTATACTCTACTACTGATCATTGTGATTTTCCTTGAATAATAATTTTTCTCCCTAAGGTTACCCTCCTTGTCTTTAAAGGGACTACATTAAGTCCATTTTTAATTTATCCTGTTCATTTGCATAAACATAACAAGAGCAGCAAATGATCACTTATGATCTTTAGTTCTGCTTTGCTGGAACTTACCCAAGGAATATTTGGGGTGACCTTCAGTCTGTTCTTCAGGGCACAGAAGCTGTGCCACATATCTGGCATTCATCCTTGCCTGTACACACCTGTTTTTTCCAAGTCTTTCTGGTCTTTCCTTGTGCCTTAAGGTCCCTTCTAGCCATCTTTCAGGAAAACAACCTTCGTTCCTTCCCTGGAAAGATTGCTGTGGACCGCACAACCAACCATGGTACCAGGCCTTTTATCTCACGGGCTTTTATTACCTTTGAAAGTCATTCCCAGTTCCTCAGGGCTTTCTGGTAACATTCTGAGCCCAACTATGTTTCCTTTAGGCTTGACATTCCAGTCAAAGGCTTGGTCAAAAAAAAAAAAAAAAAAAAAAAGAACCTCTGTTGACAACTGGTCTTATTAGTTCTATGCAAAGGAACTTATGTCATTACTTACTTGCTTAGAATGCCAAACTTCTTTAAAAATAGACTGAGTCCATATTCTGTTGGAAATCAGGTTAAATTACTATTCTCTTAGAACATTGGCAAGGTGAGTATTCTTTAAACAGAGACTGAGTCCATATGGTGTTGAAACACAGGCTGAGTGTGTATTCTGTTAGAACACAGGCTGAGTGTGTATTCTGTTAGAACAGAGGCTGAGTGAGTATACTTTGAACTCAGACTGAGTCCATATTCTGTTGGAACACACTCAGAGTGAGTATTTTTTAATCATGGACTGAGTCCATATTCTGTAAGAACACAAACTGAGTGAGTATTCTTTGAAAATAATCTGAGTCCATGTTCTGTAAGAACACAGACTGAGTAGGTATTCTTTAAACGTAGACTGAGTCCATATTCTGTTAGAACAAAAGCTGAGTGGGTACTTTTTAAACAAAGTCTGAGTCCATATTCTGTAAGAACACAAACTGAGTGAGTATTCTTTGAAAATAATCTGAGTCCATGTTCTGTAAGAACACAGACTGAGTAGGTATTCTTTAAACGTAGACTGAATCCATATTCTGTTAGAACAATAGCTGAGTGGGTACTTGTTAAACAAAGACTGAGTCCATATTCTATTGAAATTCAGGCTGGTTGATTATTCCCTTAGAACAGAGGCTGAGTGAGTGTTCTTTAAACATAGACTGTGTCCATATTTTGTTAGAACACAGGTAACAGAGAACAGGTGAGCAGCTTGCGCGGCCTCATAGACAAGCCACCCTCGGTGAAGGCAGAAGACAGGTAACAAAGAACAGGTGAGCAGTTTGCTTGGTGAGGTGAACGCGCCCCTCGGGGTGCAGACAGAAACAGGGAACCAAGAACAGGAGAGCCACTTGCTCGGCCTGGCAGACAGGCCGCTGGGTTGAAGAGAGAGGACAGGTAATAAAGAACAGCTGAGCAGGTTGCTCGGCCTGGTAGACACGCCCCCCGGGGTGAAGGCAGAAGACAGGTAACAGAGAACAGCTGAGCAGCTTGCTCGGCCTGGCAGACGGGCCGCTGGATTGAAGGGAAAAGACAATTAACAAAGAATATTCTGTTAGAACATGGACTGACTGAGTATTCTGTTAGAACTCAGGCTGAGTGGGTATTATTTAAACATAAACTGAGTCCATATTATGTTAAAACACAGGCTGAGTGGGTATTCTTTATTTTTTTATTTTTTTTGATTGATTAATTGATTTTTATTTTTTTTATTTTCTTTAAAGTTTTTTATTGAGTATATTGTTACAACAGTTCCAATTTTCTCCCCCTTGTTCCCCTCCACCCAGCACCCCCCTCCCCCAGCAATCCCCCCAAAGTCCATACCCCTGGTTCGTAAAAATTAACTATGCCCCCCCTCTCAAATATTAGGACCCTTTGTAATCTTGTAAAGGACAATGGGCGAAGGTCTCAAGCTCCTCTAGCTGCTTCAAGCTGGACATGGTCGTCGTCCTACCTACCCTTGGGTCCAGAAAACCCTAATAAGAGTGGGGGTGTGGAGGGGAGGGTGGCCTTCCCTCATGGGGAAAGATCGTGCAGACTCCAGGTCAGTTGGCTGTCTCCGGTCAACGGCGTGCTTGGTTTAACAGGCTGGTGTCCTTGTTGTGTTCTGGGGGCAACAGATTTGGCGAAAAGGGTTAAAAGACATCATTCAATCCATAACTACTAGATGACAAAAGGCAGGGATTAAGTTTTCAATGTTCCATATTAGGGAAAAAAAAAAAAAGGCTTCTTTGTAAGAAGGTGTGCTAGGCACATCTCGCCTGTCCAAAACCCTTTTGCCCATTATACTTAGTTTGGGCTGAGGTAAATAGTTTAGGTTTTTCCCCCTCTCAGACCTCTGGGCCTTTTCTCTCCAAGCCATTAGGATAGAAAAGGGAAACCCGTTTTAAAGTGAAGCCCACAGACCACCCCATTCTTCCCCAACCCAGCCATTTAGTTCAGCCAAACCGTTGAGTCTCAGGAGGCAGCGCTGCAGAGAGGATTAAGTGAGGCTTATGCGTACAGATAATCACTCAGGTAACGCGATCATAGGCTTATGTCCTTTGAAAACAAAAAACACGTGTTAATTTATGTAACATAACCCGCAAACAAGTCTCTAAATCTGTAGAAGAAACTTTTAAGATGGTTAGTTGCTCTGTTTTATACTCTACTACTGATCATTGTGATTTTCCTTGAATAATAATTTTTCTCCCTAAGGTTACCCTCCTTGTCTTTAAAGGGACTACATTAAGTCCATTTTTAATTTATCCTGTTCATTTGCATAAACATAACAAGAGCAGCAAATGATCACTTATGATCTTTAGTTCTGCTTTGCTAGAACTTACCCAAGGAATATTTGGGGTGACCTTCAGTCTGTTCTTCAGGGCACAGAAGCTGTTCCACATATCTGGCATTCATCCTTGCCTGTACACACCTGTTTTTTCCAAGTCTTTCTGGTCTTTCCTTGTGCCTTAAGGTCCCTTCTAGCCATCTTTCAGGAAAACAACCTTCGTTCCTTCCCTGGAAAGATTGCTGTGGACCGCACAACCAACCATGGTACCAGGCCTTTTATCTCACGGGCTTTTATTACCTTTGAAAGTCATTCCCAGTTCCTCAGGACTTTCTGGTAACAATCTGAGCCCAACTATGTTTCCTTTAGGCTTGACATTCCAGTCAAAGACTTGGTCAAAAACAAAAAAAAAAAAGAACCTCTGTTGACAACTGGTCTTATTAGTTCTATGCAAAGGAACTTATGTCATTACTTACTTGCTTAGAATGCCAAACTTCTTTAAAAATAGACTGAGTCCATATTCTGTTGGAAATCAGGTTAAATTACTATTCTCTTAGAACATTGGCAAGGTGAGTATTCTTTAAACAGAGACTGAGTCCATATGGTGTTGAAACACAGGCTGAGTGTGTATTCTGTTAGAACACAGGCTGAGTGTGTATTCTGTTAGAACAGAGGCTGAGTGAGTATACTTTGAACTCAGACTGAGTCCATATTCTGTTGGAACACACTCAGAGTGAGTATTTTTTAATCATGGACTGAGTCCATATTCTGTAAGAACACAAACTGAGTGAGTATTCTTTGAAAATAATCTGAGTCCATACTCTGTAAGAACACAGACTGAGTAGGTATTCTTTAAACGTAGACTGAGTCCATATTCTGTTAGAACAAAAGCTGAGTGGGTACTTTTTAAACAAAGTCTGAGTCCATATTCTGTAAGAACACAAACTGAGTGAGTATTCTTTGAAAATAATCTGAGTCCATGTTCTGTAAGAACACAGACTGAGTAGGTATTCTTTAAACGTAGACTGAATCCATATTCTGTTAGAACAATAGCTGAGTGGGTACTTGTTAAACAAAGACTGAGTCCATATTTTATTGAAATTCAGGCTGGTTGATTATTCCCTTAGAACAGAGGCTGAGTGAGTGTTCTTTAAACATAGACTGTGTCCATATTTTGTTAGAACACAGGTAACAGAGAACAGGTGAGCAGCTTGCGCGGCCTCATAGACAAGCCACCCTCGGTGAAGGCAGAAGACAGGTAACAAAGAACAGGTGAGCAGTTTGCTTGGTGAGGTGAACGCGCCCCTCGGGGTGCAGACAGAAACAGGGAACCAAGAACAGGAGAGCCACTTGCTCGGCCTGGCAGACAGGCCGCTGGGTTGAAGAGAGAGGACAGGTAATAAAGAACAGCTGAGCAGGTTGCTCGGCCTGGTAGACACGCCCCCCGGGGTGAAGGCAGAAGACAGGTAACAGAGAACAGCTGAGCAGCTTGCTCGGCCTGGCAGACGGGCCGCTGGATTGAAGGGAAAAGACAATTAACAAAGAATATTCTGTTAGAACATGGACTGACTGAGTATTCTGTTAGAACTCAGGCTGAGTGGGTATTATTTAAACATAAACTGAGTCCATATTATGTTAAAACACAGGCTGAGTGGGTATTCTTTATTTTTTTATTTTTTTTGATTGATTAATTGATTTTTATTTTTTTTATTTTTTTTAAAGTTTTTTTATTGAGTATATTGTTACAACAGTTCCAATTTTCTCCCCCTTGTTCCCCTCCACCCAGCACCCCCCTCCCCCAGCAATCCCCCCCAAGTCCATACCCCTGGTTCGTAAAAATTAACTATGCCCCCCCTCTCAAATATTAGGACCCTTTGTAATCTTGTAAAGGACAATGGGCGAAGGTCTCAAGCTCCTCTAGCTGCTTCAAGCTGGACATGGTCGTCGTCCTACCTACCCTTGGGTCCAGAAAACCCTAATAAGAGTGGGGGTGTGGAGGGGAGGGTGGCCTTCCCTCATGGGGAAAGATCGTGCAGACTCCAGGTCAGTTGGCTGTCTCCGGTCAACGGCGTGCTTGGTTTAACAGGCTGGTGTCCTTGTTGTGTTCTGGGGGCAACAGATTTGGCGAAAAGGGTTAAAAGACATCATTCAATCCATAACTACTAGATGACAAAAGGCAGGGATTAAGTTTTCAATGTTCCATATTAGGGGAAAAAAAAAAAAAAAGGCTTCTTTGTAAGAAGGTGTGCTAGGCACATCTCGCCTGTCCAAAACCCTTTTGCCCATTATGCTTAGTTTGGGCTGAGGTAAATAGTTTAGGTTTTTCCCCCTCTCAGACCTCTGGGCCTTTTCTCTCCAAGCCATTAGGATAGAAAAGGGAAACCCGTTTTAAAGTGAAGCCCACAGACCACCCCATTCTTCCCCAACCCAGCCATTTAGTTGAGCCAAACCGTTGAGTCTCAGGAGGCAGCGCTGCAGAGAGGATTAAGGGAGGTTTATGCGTACAGATAATCACTCAGGTAACGCGATCATAGGCTTATGTCCTTTGAAAACAAAAAACACGTGTTAATTTATGTAACATAACCCGCAAACAAGTCTCTAAATCTGTAGAAGAAACTTTTAAGACGGTTAGTTGCTCTGTTTTATACTCTACTACTGATCATTGTGATTTTCCTTGAATAATAATTTTTCTCCCTAAGGTTACCCTCCTTGTCTTTAAAGGGACTACATTAAGTCCATTTTTAATTTATCCTGTTCATTTGCATAAACATAACAAGAGCAGCAAATGATCACTTATGATCTTTAGTTCTGCTTTGCTGGAACTTACCCAAGGAATATTTGGGGTGACCTTCAGTCTGTTCTTCAGGGCACAGAAGCTGTTCCACATATCTGGCATTCATCCTTGCCTGTACACACCTGTTTTTTCCAAGTCTTTCTGGTCTTTCCTTGTGCCTTAAGGTCCCTTCTAGCCATCTTTCAGGAAAACAACCTTCGTTCCTTCCCTGGAAAGATTGCTGTGGACCGCACAACCAACCATGGTACCAGGCCTTTTATCTCACGGGCTTTTATTACCTTTGAAAGTCATTCCCAGTTCCTCAGGGCTTTCTGGTAACAATCTGAGCCCAACTATGTTTCCTTTAGGCTTGACATTCCAGTCAAAGGCTTGGTCAAAAAAAAAAAAAAAAAAAAAAGAACCTCTGTTGACAACTGGTCTTATTAGTTCTATGCAAAGGAACTTATGTCATTACTTACTTGCTTAGAATGCCAAACTTCTTTAAAAATAGACTGAGTCCATATTCTGTTGGAAATCAGGTTAAATTACTATTCTCTTAGAACATTGGCAAGGTGAGTATTCTTTAAACAGAGACTGAGTCCATATGGTGTTGAAACACAGGCTGAGTGTGTATTCTGTTAGAACACAGGCTGAGTGTGTATTCTGTTAGAACAGAGGCTGAGTGAGTATACTTTGAACTCAGACTGAGTCCATATTCTGTTGGAACACACTCAGAGTGAGTATTTTTTAATCATGGACTGAGTCCATATTCTGTAAGAACACAAACTGAGTGAGTATTCTTTGAAAATAATCTGAGTCCATACTCTGTAAGAACACAGACTGAGTAGGTATTCTTTAAACGTAGACTGAGTCCATATTCTGTTAGAACAAAAGCTGAGTGGGTACTTTTTAAACAAAGTCTGAGTCCATATTCTGTAAGAACACAAACTGAGTGAGTATTCTTTGAAAATAATCTGAGTCCATACTCTGTAAGAACACAGACTGAGTAGGTATTCTTTAAACGTAGACTGAGTCCATATTCTGTTAGAACAAAAGCTGAGTGGGTACTTTTTAAACAAAGTCTGAGTCCATATTCTGTAAGAACACAAACTGAGTGAGTATTCTTTGAAAATAATCTGAGTCCATGTTCTGTAAGAACACAGACTGAGTAGGTATTCTTTAAACGTAGACTGAATCCATATTCTGTTAGAACAATAGCTGAGTGGGTACTTGTTAAACAAAGACTGAGTCCATATTCTATTGAAATTCAGGCTGGTTGATTATTCCCTTAGAACAGAGGCTGAGTGAGTGTTCTTTAAACATAGACTGTGTCCATATTTTGTTAGAACACAGGTAACAGAGAACAGGTGAGCAGCTTGCGCGGCCTCATAGACAAGCCACCCTCGGTGAAGGCAGAAGACAGGTAACAAAGAACAGGTGAGCAGTTTGCTTGGTGAGGTGAACGCGCCCCTCGGGGTGCAGACAGAAACAGGGAACCAAGAACAGGAGAGCCACTTGCTCGGCCTGGCAGACAGGCCGCTGGGTTGAAGAGAGAGGACAGGTAATAAAGAACAGCTGAGCAGGTTGCTCGGCCTGGTAGACACGCCCCCCGGGGTGAAGGCAGAAGACAGGTAACAGAGAACAGCTGAGCAGCTTGCTCGGCCTGGCAGACGGGCCGCTGGATTGAAGGGAAAAGACAATTAACAAAGAATATTCTGTTAGAACATGGACTGACTGAGTATTCTGTTAGAACTCCGGCTGAGTGGGTATTATTTAAACATAAACTGAGTCCATATTATGTTAAAACACAGGCTGAGTGGGTATTCTTTATTTTTTTATTTTTTTTGATTGATTAATTGATTTTTATTTTTTTTATTTTTTTTAAAGTTTTTTTATTGAGTATATTTTTACAACAGTTCCAATTTTCTCCCCCTTGTTCCCCTCCACCCAGCACCCCCCTCCCCCAGCAATCCCCCCCAAGTCCATACCCCTGGTTCGTAAAAATTAACTATGCCCCCCCTCTCAAATATTAGGACCCTTTGTAATCTTGTAAAGGACAATGGGCGAAGGTCTCAAGCTCCTCTAGCTGCTTCAAGCTGGACATGGTCGTCGTCCTACCTACCCTTGGGTCCAGAAAACCCTAATAAGAGTGGGGGTGTGGAGGGGAGGGTGGCCTTCCCTCATGGGGAAAGATCGTGCAGACTCCAGGTCAGTTGGCTGTCTCCGGTCAACGGCGTGCTTGGTTTAACAGGCTGGTGTCCTTGTTGTGTTCTGGGGGCAACAGATTTGGCGAAAAGGGTTAAAAGACATCATTCAATCCATAACTACTAGATGACAAAAGGCAGGGATTAAGTTTTCAATGTTCCATATTAGGGGAAAAAAAAAAAAAAAGGCTTCTTTGTAAGAAGGTGTGCTAGGGACATCTCGCCTGTCCAAAACCCTTTTGCCCATTATGCTTAGTTTGGGCTGAGGTAAATAGTTTAGGTTTTTCCCCCTCTCAGACCTCTGGGCCTTTTCTCTCCAAGCCATTAGGATAGAAAAGGGAAACCCGTTTTAAAGTGAAGCCCACAGACCACCCCATTCTTCCCCAACCCAGCCATTTAGTTCAGCCAAACCGTTGAGTCTCAGGAGGCAGCGCTGCAGAGAGGATTAAGTGAGGCTTATGCGTACAGATAATCACTCAGGTAACGCGATCATAGGCTTATGTCCTTTGAAAACAAAAAACACGTGTTAATTTATGTAACATAACCCGCAAACAAGTCTCTAAATCTGTAGAAGAAACTTTTAAGACGGTTAGTTGCTCTGTTTTATACTCTACTACTGATCATTGTGATTTTCCTTGAATAATAATTTTTCTCCCTAAGGTTACCCTCCTTGTCTTTAAAGGGACTACATTAAGTCCATTTTTAATTTATCCTGTTCATTTGCATAAACATAACAAGAGCAGCAAATGATCACTTATGATCTTTAGTTCTGCTTTGCTAGAACTTACCCAAGGAATATTTGGGGTGACCTTCAGTCTGTTCTTCAGGGCACAGAAGCTGTTCCACATATCTGGCATTCATCCTTGCCTGTACACACCTGTTTTTTCCAAGTCTTTCTGGTCTTTCCTTGTGCCTTAAGGTCCCTTCTAGCCATCTTTCAGGAAAACAACCTTCGTTCCTTCCCTGGAAAGATTGCTGTGGACCGCACAACCAACCATGGTACCAGGCCTTTTATCTCACGGGCTTTTATTACCTTTGAAAGTCATTCCCAGTTCCTCAGGACTTTCTGGTAACAATCTGAGCCCAACTATGTTTCCTTTAGGCTTGACATTCCAGTCAAAGAGTTGGTCAAAAACAAAAAAAAAAGAACCTCTGTTGACAACTGGTCTTATTAGTTCTATGCAAAGGAACTTATGTCATTACTTACTTGCTTAGAATGCCAAACTTCTTTAAAAATAGACTGAGTCCATATTCTGTTGGAAATCAGGTTAAATTACTATTCTCTTAGAACATTGGCAAGGTGAGTATTCTTTAAACAGAGACTGAGTCCATAAGGTGTTGAAACACAGGCTGAGTGTGTATTCTGTTAGAACACAGGCTGAGTGTGTATTCTGTTAGAACAGAGGCTGAGTGAGTATACTTTGAACTCAGACTGAGTCCATATTCTGTTGGAACACACTCAGAGTGAGTATTTTTTAATCATGGACTGAGTCCATATTCTGTAAGAACACAAACTGAGTGAGTATTCTTTGAAAATAATCTGAGTCCATACTCTGTAAGAACACAGACTGAGTAGGTATTCTTTAAACGTAGACTGAGTCCATATTCTGTTAGAACAAAAGCTGAGTGGGTACTTTTTAAACAAAGTCTGAGTCCATATTCTGTAAGAACACAAACTGAGTGAGTATTCTTTGAAAATAATCTGAGTCCATACTCTGTAAGAACACAGACTGAGTAGGTATTCTTTAAACGTAGACTGAGTCCATATTCTGTTAGAACAAAAGCTGAGTGGGTACTTTTTAAACAAAGTCTGAGTCCATATTCTGTAAGAACACAAACTGAGTGAGTATTCTTTGAAAATAATCTGAGTCCATGTTCTGTAAGAACACAGACTGAGTAGGTATTCTTTAAACGTAGACTGAATCCATATTCTGTTAGAACAATAGCTGAGTGGGTACTTGTTAAACAAAGACTGAGTCCATATTCTATTGAAATTCAGGCTGGTTGATTATTCCCTTAGAACAGAGGCTGAGTGAGTGTTCTTTAAACATAGACTGTGTCCATATTTTGTTAGAACACAGGTAACAGAGAACAGGTGAGCAGCTTGCGCGGCCTCATAGACAAGCCACCCTCGGTGAAGGCAGAAGACAGGTAACAAAGAACAGGTGAGCAGTTTGCTTGGTGAGGTGAACGCGCCCCTCGGGGTGCAGACAGAAACAGGGAACCAAGAACAGGAGAGCCACTTGCTCGGCCTGGCAGACAGGCCGCTGGGTTGAAGAGAGAGGACAGGTAATAAAGAACAGCTGAGCAGGTTGCTCGGCCTGGTAGACACGCCCCCCGGGGTGAAGGCAGAAGACAGGTAACAGAGAACAGCTGAGCAGCTTGCTCGGCCTGGCAGACGGGCCGCTGGATTGAAGGGAAAAGACAATTAACAAAGAATATTCTGTTAGAACATGGACTGACTGAGTATTCTGTTAGAACTCAGGCTGAGTGGGTATTATTTAAACATAAACTGAGTCCATATTATGTTAAAACACAGGCTGAGTGGGTATTCTTTATTTTTTTATTTTTTTTGATTGATTAATTGATTTTTATTTTTTTTATTTTTTTTAAAGTTTTTTTATTGAGTATATTTTTACAACAGTTCCAATTTTCTCCCCCTTGTTCCCCTCCACCCAGCACCCCCTCCCCCAGCAATCCCCCCCAAGTCCATACCCCTGGTTCGTAAAAATTAACTATGCCCCCCCTCTCAAATATTAGGACCCTTTGTAATCTTGTAAAGGACAATGGGCGAAGGTCTCAAGCTCCTCTAGCTGCTTCAAGCTGGACATGGTCGTCGTCCTACCTACCCTTGGGTCCAGAAAACCCTAATAAGAGTGGGGGTTTGGAGGGGAGGGTGGCCTTCCCTCATGGGGAAAGATCGTGCAGACTCCAGGTCAGTTGGCTGTCTCCGGTCAACGGCGTGCTTGGTTTAACAGGCTGGTGTCCTTGTTGTGTTCTGGGGGCAGCAGATTTGGCGAAAAGGGTTAAAAGACATCATTCAATCCATAACTACTAGATGACAAAAGGCAGGGATTAAGTTTTCAATGTTCCATATTAGGGGAAAAAAAAAAAAAAAGGCTTCTTTGTAAGAAGGTGTGCTAGGGACATCTCGCCTGTCCAAAACCCTTTTGCCCATTATGCTTAGTTTGGGCTGAGGTAAATAGTTTAGGTTTTTCCCCCTCTCAGACCTCTGGGCCTTTTCTCTCCAAGCCATTAGGATAGAAAAGGGAAACCCGTTTTAAAGTGAAGCCCACAGACCACCCCATTCTTCCCCAACCCAGCCATTTAGTTCAGCCAAACCGTTGAGTCTCAGGAGGCAGCGCTGCAGAGAGGATTAAGTGAGGCTTATGCGTACAGATAATCACTCAGGTAACGCGATCATAGGCTTATGTCCTTTGAAAACAAAAAACACGTGTTAATTTATGTAACATAACCCGCAAACAAGTCTCTAAATCTGTAGAAGAAACTTTTAAGACGGTTAGTTGCTCTGTTTTATACTCTACTACTGATCATTGTGATTTTCCTTGAATAATAATTTTTCTCCCTAAGGTTACCCTCCTTGTCTTTAAAGGGACTACATTAAGTCCATTTTTAATTTATCCTGTTCATTTGCATAAACATAACAAGAGCAGCAAATGATCACTTATGATCTTTAGTTCTGCTTTGCTAGAACTTACCCAAGGAATATTTGGGGTGACCTTCAGTCTGTTCTTCAGGGCACAGAAGCTGTTCCACATATCTGGCATTCATCCTTGCCTGTACACACCTGTTTTTTCCAAGTCTTTCTGGTCTTTCCTTGTGCCTTAAGGTCCCTTCTAGCCATCTTTCAGGAAAACAACCTTCGTTCCTTCCCTGGAAAGATTGCTGTGGACCGCACAACCAACCATGGTACCAGGCCTTTTATCTCACGGGCTTTTATTACCTTTGAAAGTCATTCCCAGTTCCTCAGGACTTTCTGGTAACAATCTGAGCCCAACTATGTTTCCTTTAGGCTTGACATTCCAGTCAAAGAGTTGGTCAAAAACAAAAAAAAAAGAACCTCTGTTGACAACTGGTCTTATTAGTTCTATGCAAAGGAACTTATGTCATTACTTACTTGCTTAGAATGCCAAACTTCTTTAAAAATAGACTGAGTCCATATTCTGTTGGAAATCAGGTTAAATTACTATTCTCTTAGAACATTGGCAAGGTGAGTATTCTTTAAACAGAGACTGAGTCCATAAGGTGTTGAAACACAGGCTGAGTGTGTATTCTGTTAGAACACAGGCTGAGTGTGTATTCTGTTAGAACAGAGGCTGAGTGAGTATACTTTGAACTCAGACTGAGTCCATATTCTGTTGGAACACACTCAGAGTGAGTATTTTTTAATCATGGACTGAGTCCATATTCTGTAAGAACACAAACTGAGTGAGTATTCTTTGAAAATAATCTGAGTCCATACTCTGTAAGAACACAGACTGAGTAGGTATTCTTTAAACGTAGACTGAGTCCATATTCTGTTAGAACAAAAGCTGAGTGGGTACTTTTTAAACAAAGTCTGAGTCCATATTCTGTAAGAACACAAACTGAGTGAGTATTCTTTGAAAATAATCTGAGTCCATGTTCTGTAAGAACACAGACTGAGTAGGTATTCTTTAAACGTAGACTGAATCCATATTCTGTTAGAACAATAGCTGAGTGGGTACTTGTTAAACAAAGACTGAGTCCATATTCTATTGAAATTCAGGCTGGTTGATTATTCCCTTAGAACAGAGGCTGAGTGAGTGTTCTTTAAACATAGACTGTGTCCATATTTTGTTAGAACACAGGTAACAGAGAACAGGTGAGCAGCTTGCGCGGCCTCATAGACAAGCCACCCTCGGTGAAGGCAGAAGACAGGTAACAAAGAACAGGTGAGCAGTTTGCTTGGTGAGGTGAACGCGCCCCTCGGGGTGCAGACAGAAACAGGGAACCAAGAACAGGAGAGCCACTTGCTCGGCCTGGCAGACAGGCCGCTGGGTTGAAGAGAGAGGACAGGTAATAAAGAACAGCTGAGCAGGTTGCTCGGCCTGGTAGACACGCCCCCCGGGGTGAAGGCAGAAGACAGGTAACAGAGAACAGCTGAGCAGCTTGCTCGGCCTGGCAGACGGGCCGCTGGATTGAAGGGAAAAGACAATTAACAAAGAATATTCTGTTAGAACATGGACTGACTGAGTATTCTGTTAGAACTCAGGCTGAGTGGGTATTATTTAAACATAAACTGAGTCCATATTATGTTAAAACACAGGCTGAGTGGGTATTCTTTATTTTTTTATTTTTTTTGATTGATTAATTGATTTTTATTTTTTTTATTTTTTTTAAAGTTTTTTTATTGAGTATATTTTTACAACAGTTCCAATTTTCTCCCCCTTGTTCCCCTCCACCCAGCACCCCCTCCCCCAGCAATCCCCCCCAAGTCCATACCCCTGGTTCGTAAAAATTAACTATGCCCCCCCTCTCAAATATTAGGACCCTTTGTAATCTTGTAAAGGACAATGGGCGAAGGTCTCAAGCTCCTCTAGCTGCTTCAAGCTGGACATGGTCGTCGTCCTACCTACCCTTGGGTCCAGAAAACCCTAATAAGAGTGGGGGTTTGGAGGGGAGGGTGGCCTTCCCTCATGGGGAAAGATCGTGCAGACTCCAGGTCAGTTGGCTGTCTCCGGTCAACGGCGTGCTTGGTTTAACAGGCTGGTGTCCTTGTTGTGTTCTGGGGGCAACAGATTTGGCGAAAAGGGTTAAAAGACATCATTCAATCCATAACTACTAGATGACAAAAGGCAGGGATTAAGTTTTCAATGTTCCATATTAGGGGAAAAAAAAAAAAAAAGGCTTCTTTGTAAGAAGGTGTGCTAGGGACATCTCGCCTGTCCAAAACCCTTTTGCCCATTATGCTTAGTTTGGGCTGAGGTAAATAGTTTAGGTTTTTCCCCCTCTCAGACCTCTGGGCCTTTTCTCTCCAAGCCATTAGGATAGAAAAGGGAAACCCGTTTTAAAGTGAAGCCCACAGACCACCCCATTCTTCCCCAACCCAGCCATTTAGTTCAGCCAAACCGTTGAGTCTCAGGAGGCAGCGCTGCAGAGAGGATTAAGTGAGGCTTATGCGTACAGATAATCACTCAGGTAACGCGATCATAGGCTTATGTCCTTTGAAAACAAAAAACACGTGTTAATTTATGTAACATAACCCGCAAACAAGTCTCTAAATCTGTAGAAGAAACTTTTAAGACGGTTAGTTGCTCTGTTTTATACTCTACTACTGATCATTGTGATTTTCCTTGAATAATAATTTTTCTCCCTAAGGTTACCCTCCTTGTCTTTAAAGGGACTACATTAAGTCCATTTTTAATTTATCCTGTTCATTTGCATAAACATAACAAGAGCAGCAAATGATCACTTATGATCTTTAGTTCTGCTTTGCTAGAACTTACCCAAGGAATATTTGGGGTGACCTTCAGTCTGTTCTTCAGGGCACAGAAGCTGTTCCACATATCTGGCATTCATCCTTGCCTGTACACACCTGTTTTTTCCAAGTCTTTCTGGTCTTTCCTTGTGCCTTAAGGTCCCTTCTAGCCATCTTTCAGGAAAACAACCTTCGTTCCTTCCCTGGAAAGATTGCTGTGGACCGCACAACCAACCATGGTACCAGGCCTTTTATCTCACGGGCTTTTATTACCTTTGAAAGTCATTCCCAGTTCCTCAGGACTTTCTGGTAACAATCTGAGCCCAACTATGTTTCCTTTAGGCTTGACATTCCAGTCAAAGAGTTGGTCAAAAACAAAAAAAAAAGAACCTCTGTTGACAACTGGTCTTATTAGTTCTATGCAAAGGAACTTATGTCATTACTTACTTGCTTAGAATGCCAAACTTCTTTAAAAATAGACTGAGTCCATATTCTGTTGGAAATCAGGTTAAATTACTATTCTCTTAGAACATTGGCAAGGTGAGTATTCTTTAAACAGAGACTGAGTCCATAAGGTGTTGAAACACAGGCTGAGTGTGTATTCTGTTAGAACACAGGCTGAGTGTGTATTCTGTTAGAACAGAGGCTGAGTGAGTATACTTTGAACTCAGACTGAGTCCATATTCTGTTGGAACACACTCAGAGTGAGTATTTTTTAATCATGGACTGAGTCCATATTCTGTAAGAACACAAACTGAGTGAGTATTCTTTGAAAATAATCTGAGTCCATACTCTGTAAGAACACAGACTGAGTAGGTATTCTTTAAACGTAGACTGAGTCCATATTCTGTTAGAACAAAAGCTGAGTGGGTACTTTTTAAACAAAGTCTGAGTCCATATTCTGTAAGAACACAAACTGAGTGAGTATTCTTTGAAAATAATCTGAGTCCATGTTCTGTAAGAACACAGACTGAGTAGGTATTCTTTAAACGTAGACTGAATCCATATTCTGTTAGAACAATAGCTGAGTGGGTACTTGTTAAACAAAGACTGAGTCCATATTCTATTGAAATTCAGGCTGGTTGATTATTCCCTTAGAACAGAGGCTGAGTGAGTGTTCTTTAAACATAGACTGTGTCCATATTTTGTTAGAACACAGGTAACAGAGAACAGGTGAGCAGCTTGCGCGGCCTCATAGACAAGCCACCCTCGGTGAAGGCAGAAGACAGGTAACAAAGAACAGGTGAGCAGTTTGCTTGGTGAGGTGAACGCGCCCCTCGGGGTGCAGACAGAAACAGGGAACCAAGAACAGGAGAGCCACTTGCTCGGCCTGGCAGACAGGCCGCTGGGTTGAAGAGAGAGGACAGGTAATAAAGAACAGCTGAGCAGGTTGCTCGGCCTGGTAGACACGCCCCCCGGGGTGAAGGCAGAAGACAGGTAACAGAGAACAGCTGAGCAGCTTGCTCGGCCTGGCAGACGGGCCGCTGGATTGAAGGGAAAAGACAATTAACAAAGAATATTCTGTTAGAACATGGACTGACTGAGTATTCTGTTAGAACTCAGGCTGAGTGGGTATTATTTAAACATAAACTGAGTCCATATTATGTTAAAACACAGGCTGAGTGGGTATTCTTTATTTTTTTATTTTTTTTGATTGATTAATTGATTTTTATTTTTTTTATTTTTTTTAAAGTTTTTTTATTGAGTATATTGTTACAACAGTTCCAATTTTCTCCCCCTTGTTCCCCTCCACCCAGCACCCCCCTCCCCCAGCAATCCCCCCCAAGTCCATACCCCTGGTTCGTAAAAATTAACTATGCCCCCCCTCTCAAATATTAGGACCCTTTGTAATCTTGTAAAGGACAATGGGCGAAGGTCTCAAGCTCCTCTAGCTGCTTCAAGCTGGACATGGTCGTCGTCCTACCTACCCTTGGGTCCAGAAAACCCTAATAAGAGTGGGGGTGTGGAGGGGAGGGTGGCCTTCCCTCATGGGGAAAGATCGTGCAGACTCCAGGTCAGTTGGCTGTCTCCGGTCAACGGCGTGCTTGGTTTAACAGGCTGGTGTCCTTGTTGTGTTCTGGGGGCAACAGATTTGGCGAAAAGGGTTAAAAGACATCATTCAATCCATAACTACTAGATGACAAAAGGCAGGGATTAAGTTTTCAATGTTCCATATTAGGGGAAAAAAAAAAAAAAAAAGGCTTCTTTGTAAGAAGGTGTGCTAGGCACATCTCGCCTGTCCAAAACCCTTTTGCCCATTATGCTTAGTTTGGGCTGAGGTAAATAGTTTAGGTTTTTCCCCCTCTCAGACCTCTGGGCCTTTTCTCTCCAAGCCATTAGGATAGAAAAGGGAAACCCGTTTTAAAGTGAAGCCCACAGACCACCCCATTCTTCCCCAACCCAGCCATTTAGTTCAGCCAAACCGTTGAGTCTCAGGAGGCAGCGCTGCAGAGAGGATTAAGTGAGGCTTATGCGTACAGATAATCACTCAGGTAATGCGATCATAGGCTTATGTCCTTTGAAAACAAAAAACACGTGTTAATTTATGTAACATAACCCGCAAACAAGTCTCTAAATCTGTAGAAGAAACTTTTAAGACGGTTAGTTGCTCTGTTTTATACTCTACTACTGATCATTGTGATTTTCCTTGAATAATAATTTTTCTCCCTAAGGTTACCCTCCTTGTCTTTAAAGGGACTACATTAAGTCCATTTTTAATTTATCCTGTTCATTTGCATAAACATAACAAGAGCAGCAAATGATCACTTATGATCTTTAGTTCTGCTTTGCTAGAACTTACCCAAGGAATATTTGGGGTGACCTTCAGTCTGTTCTTCAGGGCACAGAAGCTGTTCCACATATCTGGCATTCATCCTTGCCTGTACACACCTGTTTTTTCCAAGTCTTTCTGGTCTTTCCTTGTGCCTTAAGGTCCCTTCTAGCCATCTTTCAGGAAAACAACCTTCGTTCCTTCCCTGGAAAGATTGCTGTGGACCGCACAACCAACCATGGTACCAGGCCTTTTATCTCACGGGCTTTTATTACCTTTGAAAGTCATTCCCAGTTCCTCAGGGCTTTCTGGTAACAATCTGAGCCCAACTATGTTTCCTTTAGGCTTGACATTCCAGTCAAAGGCTTGGTCAAAAAAAAAAAAAAAGAACCTCTGTTGACAACTGGTCTTATTAGTTCTATGCAAAGGAACTTATGTCATTACTTACTTGCTTAGAATGCCAAACTTCTTTAAAAATAGACTGAGTCCATATTCTGTTGGAAATCAGGTTAAATTACTATTCTCTTAGAACATTGGCAAGGTGAGTATTCTTTAAACAGAGACTGAGTCCATATGGTGTTGAAACACAGGCTGAGTGTGTATTCTGTTAGAACACAGGCTGAGTGTGTATTCTGTTAGAACAGAGGCTGAGTGAGTATACTTTGAACTCAGACTGAGTCCATATTCTGTTGGAACACACTCAGAGTGAGTATTTTTTAATCATGGACTGAGTCCATATTCTGTAAGAACACAAACTGAGTGAGTATTCTTTGAAAATAATCTGAGTCCATACTCTGTAAGAACACAGACTGAGTAGGTATTCTTTAAACGTAGACTGAGTCCATATTCTGTTAGAACAAAAGCTGAGTGGGTACTTTTTAAACAAAGTCTGAGTCCATATTCTGTAAGAACACAAACTGAGTGAGTATTCTTTGAAAATAATCTGAGTCCATGTTCTGTAAGAACACAGACTGAGTAGGTATTCTTTAAACGTAGACTGAATCCATATTCTGTTAGAACAATAGCTGAGTGGGTACTTGTTAAACAAAGACTGAGTCCATATTCTATTGAAATTCAGGCTGGTTGATTATTCCCTTAGAACAGAGGCTGAGTGAGTGTTCTTTAAACATAGACTGTGTCCATATTTTGTTAGAACACAGGTAACAGAGAACAGGTGAGCAGCTTGCGCGGCCTCATAGACAAGCCACCCTCGGTGAAGGCAGAAGACAGGTAACAAAGAACAGGTGAGCAGTTTGCTTGGTGAGGTGAACGCGCCCCTCGGGGTGCAGACAGAAACAGGGAACCAAGAACAGGAGAGCCACTTGCTCGGCCTGGCAGACAGGCCGCTGGGTTGAAGAGAGAGGACAGGTAATAAAGAACAGCTGAGCAGGTTGCTCGGCCTGGTAGACACGCCCCCCGGGGTGAAGGCAGAAGACAGGTAACAGAGAACAGCTGAGCAGCTTGCTCGGCCTGGCAGACGGGCCGCTGGATTGAAGGGAAAAGACAATTAACAAAGAATATTCTGTTAGAACATGGACTGACTGAGTATTCTGTTAGAACTCAGGCTGAGTGGGTATTATTTAAACATAAACTGAGTCCATATTATGTTAAAACACAGGCTGAGTGGGTATTCTTTATTTTTTTATTTTTTTTGATTGATTAATTGATTTTTACTTTTTTTATTTTTTTTAAAGTTTTTTATTGAGTATATTGTTACAACAGTTCCAATTTTCTCCCCCTTGTTCCCCTCCACCCAGCACCCCCCTCCCCCAGAAATCCCCCCCAAGTCCATACCCCTGGTTCGTAAAAATTAACTATGCCCCCCCTCTCAAATATTAGGACCCTTTGTAATCTTGTAAAGGACAATGGGCGAAGGTCTCAAGCTCCTCTAGCTGCTTCAAGCTGGACATGGTCGTCGTCCTACCTACCCTTGGGTCCAGAAAACCCTAATAAGAGTGGGGGTGTGGAGGGGAGGGTGGCCTTCCCTCATGGGGAAAGATCGTGCAGACTCCAGGTCAGTTGGCTGTCTCCGGTCAACGGCGTGCTTGGTTTAACAGGCTGGTGTCCTTGTTGTGTTCTGGGGGCAACAGATTTGGCGAAAAGGGTTAAAAGACATCATTCAATCCATAACTACTAGATGACAAAAGGCAGGGATTAAGTTTTCAATGTTCCATATTAGGGAAAAAAAAAAAAAAGGCTTCTTTGTAAGAAGGTGTGCTAGGGACAACTCGCCTGTCCAAAACCCTTTTGCCCATTATGCTTAGTTTGGGCTGAGGTAAATAGTTTAGGTTTTTCCCCCTCTCAGACCTCTGGGCCTTTTCTCTCCAAGCCATTAGGATAGAAAAGAGAAACCCGTTTTAAAGTGAAGCCCACAGACCACCCCATTCTTCCCCAACCCAGCCATTTAGTTCAGCCAAACCGTTGAGTCTCAGGAGGCAGCACTGCAGAGAGGATTAAGGGAGGCTTATGCGTACAGATAATCACTCAGGTAACGCGATCATAGGCTTATGTCCTTTGAAAACAAAAAACACGTGTTAATTTATGTAACATAACCCGCAAACAAGTCTCTAAATCTGTAGAAGAAACTTTTAAGACGGTTAGTTGCTCTGTTTTATACTCTACTACTGATCATTGTGATTTTCCTTGAATAATAATTTCTCTCCCTAAGGTTACCCTCCTTGTCTTTAAAGGGACTACATTAAGTCCATTTTTAATTTATCCTGTTCATTTGCATAAACATAACAAGAGCAGCAAATGATCACTTATGATCTTTAGTTCTGCTTTGCTGGAACTTACCCAAGGAATATTTGGGGTGACCTTCAGTCTGTTCTTCAGGGCACAGAAGCTGTTCCACATATCTGGCATTCATCCTTGCCTGTACACACCTGTTTTTTCCAAGTCTTTCTGGTCTTTCCTTGTGCCTTAAGGTCCCTTCTAGCCATCTTTCAGGAAAACAACCTTCGTTCCTTCCCTGGAAAGATTGCTGTGGACCGCACAACCAACCATGGTACCAGGCCTTTTATCTCACGGGCTTTTATTACCTTTGAAAGTCATTCCCAGTTCCTCAGGGCTTTCTGGTAACAATCTGAGCCCAACTATGTTTCCTTTAGGCTTGACATTCCAGTCAAAGAGTTGGTCAAAAACAAAAAAAAAAAGAACCTCTGTTGACAACTGGTCTTATTAGTTCTATGCAAAGGAACTTATGTCATTACTTACTTGCTTAGAATGCCAAACTTCTTTAAAAATAGACTGAGTCCATATTCTGTTGGAAATCAGGTTAAATTACTATTCTCTTAGAACATTGGCAAGGTGAGTATTCTTTAAACAGAGACTGAGTCCATATGGTGTTGAAACACAGGCTGAGTGTGTATTCTGTTAGAACACAGGCTGAGTGTGTATTCTGTTAGAACAGAGGCTGAGTGAGTATACTTTGAACTCAGACTGAGTCCATATTCTGTTGGAACACACTCAGAGTGAGTATTTTTTAATCATGGACTGAGTCCATATTCTGTAAGAACACAAACTGAGTGAGTATTCTTTGAAAATAATCTGAGTCCATACTCTGTAAGAACACAGACTGAGTAGGTATTCTTTAAACGTAGACTGAGTCCATATTCTGTTAGAACAAAAGCTGAGTGGGTACTTTTTAAACAAAGTCTGAGTCCATATTCTGTAAGAACACAAACTGAGTGAGTATTCTTTGAAAATAATCTGAGTCCATGTTCTGTAAGAACACAGACTGAGTAGGTATTCTTTAAACGTAGACTGAATCCATATTCTGTTAGAACAATAGCTGAGTGGGTACTTGTTAAACAAAGACTGAGTCCATATTCTATTGAAATTCAGGCTGGTTGATTATTCCCTTAGAACAGAGGCTGAGTGAGTGTTCTTTAAACATAGACTGTGTCCATATTTTGTTAGAACACAGGTAACAGAGAACAGGTGAGCAGCTTGCGCGGCCTCATAGACAAGCCACCCTCGGTGAAGGCAGAAGACAGGTAACAAAGAACAGGTGAGCAGTTTGCTTGGTGAGGTGAACGCGCCCCTCGGGGTGCAGACAGAAACAGGGAACCAAGAACAGGAGAGCCACTTGCTCGGCCTGGCAGACAGGCCGCTGGGTTGAAGAGAGAGGACAGGTAATAAAGAACAGCTGAGCAGGTTGCTCGGCCTGGTAGACACGCCCCCCGGGGTGAAGGCAGAAGACAGGTAACAGAGAACAGCTGAGCAGCTTGCTCGGCCTGGCAGACGGGCCGCTGGATTGAAGGGAAAAGACAATTAACAAAGAATATTCTGTTAGAACATGGACTGACTGAGTATTCTGTTAGAACTCAGGCTGAGTGGGTATTATTTAAACATAAACTGAGTCCATATTATGTTAAAACACAGGCTGAGTGGGTATTCTTTATTTTTTTATTTTTTTTGATTGATTAATTGATTTTTATTTTTTTTATTTTTTTTAAAGTTTTTTTATTGAGTATATTGTTACAACAGTTCCAATTTTCTCCCCCTTGTTCCCCTCCACCCAGCACCCCCCTCCCCCAGCAATCCCCCCCAAGTCCATACCCCTGGTTCGTAAAAATTAACTATGCCCCCCCTCTCAAATATTAGGACCCTTTGTAATCTTGTAAAGGACAATGGGCGAAGGTCTCAAGCTCCTCTAGCTGCTTCAAGCTGGACATGGTCGTCGTCCTACCTACCCTTGGGTCCAGAAAACCCTAATAAGAGTGGGGGTGTGGAGGGGAGGGTGGCCTTCCCTCATGGGGAAAGATCGTGCAGACTCCAGGTCAGTTGGCTGTCTCCGGTCAACGGCGTGCTTGGTTTAACAGGCTGGTGTCCTTGTTGTGTTCTGGGGGCAACAGATTTGGCGAAAAGGGTTAAAAGACATCATTCAATCCATAACTACTAGATGACAAAAGGCAGGGATTAAGTTTTCAATGTTCCATATTAGGGGAAAAAAAAAAAAAAAAGGCTTCTTTGTAAGAAGGTGTGCTAGGCACATCTCGCCTGTCCAAAACCCTTTTGCCCATTATGCTTAGTTTGGGCTGAGGTAAATAGTTTAGGTTTTTCCCCCTCTCAGACCTCTGGGCCTTTTCTCTCCAAGCCATTAGGATAGAAAAGGGAAACCCGTTTTAAAGTGAAGCCCACAGACCACCCCATTCTTCCCCAACCCAGCCATTTAGTTGAGCCAAACCGTTGAGTCTCAGGAGGCAGCGCTGCAGAGAGGATTAAGGGAAGTTTATGCGTACAGATAATCACTCAGGTAACGCGATCATAGGCTTATGTCCTTTGAAAACAAAAAACACGTGTTAATTTATGTAACATAACCCGCAAACAAGTCTCTAAATCTGTAGAAGAAACTTTTAAGACGGTTAGTTGCTCTGTTTTATACTCTACTACTGATCATTGTGATTTTCCTTGAATAATAATTTTTCTCCCTAAGGTTACCCTCCTTGTCTTTAAAGGGACTACATTAAGTCCATTTTTAATTTATCCTGTTCATTTGCATAAACATAACAAGAGCAGCAAATGATCACTTATGATCTTTAGTTCTGCTTTGCTGGAACTTACCCAAGGAATATTTGGGGTGACCTTCAGTCTGTTCTTCAGGGCACAGAAGCTGTTCCACATATCTGGCATTCATCCTTGCCTGTACACACCTGTTTTTTCCAAGTCTTTCTGGTCTTTCCTTGTGCCTTAAGGTCCCTTCTAGCCATCTTTCAGGAAAACAACCTTCGTTCCTTCCCTGGAAAGATTGCTGTGGACCGCACAACCAACCATGGTACCAGGCCTTTTATCTCACGGGCTTTTATTACCTTTGAAAGTCATTCCCAGTTCCTCAGGGCTTTCTGGTAACAATCTGAGCCCAACTATGTTTCCTTTAGGCTTGACATTCCAGTCAAAGGCTTGGTCAAAAAAAAAAAAAAAAAAAAAAAGAACCTCTGTTGACAACTGGTCTTATTAGTTCTATGCAAAGGAACTTATGTCATTACTTACTTGCTTAGAATGCCAAACTTCTTTAAAAATAGACTGAGTCCATATTCTGTTGGAAATCAGGTTAAATTACTATTCTCTTAGAACATTGGCAAGGTGAGTATTCTTTAAACAGAGACTGAGTCCATATGGTGTTGAAACACAGGCTGAGTGTGTATTCTGTTAGAACACAGGCTGAGTGTGTATTCTGTTAGAACAGAGGCTGAGTGAGTATACTTTGAACTCAGACTGAGTCCATATTCTGTTGGAACACACTCAGAGTGAGTATTTTTTAATCATGGACTGAGTCCATATTCTGTAAGAACACAAACTGAGTGAGTATTCTTTGAAAATAATCTGAGTCCATACTCTGTAAGAACACAGACTGAGTAGGTATTCTTTAAACGTAGACTGAGTCCATATTCTGTTAGAACAAAAGCTGAGTGGGTACTTTTTAAACAAAGTCTGAGTCCATATTCTGTAAGAACACAAACTGAGTGAGTATTCTTTGAAAATAATCTGAGTCCATACTCTGTAAGAACACAGACTGAGTAGGTATTCTTTAAACGTAGACTGAGTCCATATTCTGTTAGAACAAAAGCTGAGTGGGTACTTTTTAAACAAAGTCTGAGTCCATATTCTGTAAGAACACAAACTGAGTGAGTATTCTTTGAAAATAATCTGAGTCCATGTTCTGTAAGAACACAGACTGAGTAGGTATTCTTTAAACGTAGACTGAATCCATATTCTGTTAGAACAATAGCTGAGTGGGTACTTGTTAAACAAAGACTGAGTCCATATTCTATTGAAATTCAGGCTGGTTGATTATTCCCTTAGAACAGAGGCTGAGTGAGTGTTCTTTAAACATAGACTGTGTCCATATTTTGTTAGAACACAGGTAACAGAGAACAGGTGAGCAGCTTGCGCGGCCTCATAGACAAGCCACCCTCGGTGAAGGCAGAAGACAGGTAACAAAGAACAGGTGAGCAGTTTGCTTGGTGAGGTGAACGCGCCCCTCGGGGTGCAGACAGAAACAGGGAACCAAGAACAGGAGAGCCACTTGCTCGGCCTGGCAGACAGGCCGCTGGGTTGAAGAGAGAGGACAGGTAATAAAGAACAGCTGAGCAGGTTGCTCGGCCTGGTAGACACGCCCCCCGGGGTGAAGGCAGAAGACAGGTAACAGAGAACAGCTGAGCAGCTTGCTCGGCCTGGCAGACGGGCCGCTGGATTGAAGGGAAAAGACAATTAACAAAGAATATTCTGTTAGAACATGGACTGACTGAGTATTCTGTTAGAACTCCGGCTGAGTGGGTATTATTTAAACATAAACTGAGTCCATATTATGTTAAAACACAGGCTGAGTGGGTATTCTTTATTTTTTTATTTTTTTTGATTGATTAATTGATTTTTATTTTTTTTATTTTTTTTAAAGTTTTTTTATTGAGTATATTTTTACAACAGTTCCAATTTTCTCCCCCTTGTTCCCCTCCACCCAGCACCCCCCTCCCCCAGCAATCCCCCCCAAGTCCATACCCCTGGTTCGTAAAAATTAACTATGCCCCCCCTCTCAAATATTAGGACCCTTTGTAATCTTGTAAAGGACAATGGGCGAAGGTCTCAAGCTCCTCTAGCTGCTTCAAGCTGGACATGGTCGTCGTCCTACCTACCCTTGGGTCCAGAAAACCCTAATAAGAGTGGGGGTGTGGAGGGGAGGGTGGCCTTCCCTCATGGGGAAAGATCGTGCAGACTCCAGGTCAGTTGGCTGTCTCCGGTCAACGGCGTGCTTGGTTTAACAGGCTGGTGTCCTTGTTGTGTTCTGGGGGCAACAGATTTGGCGAAAAGGGTTAAAAGACATCATTCAATCCATAACTACTAGATGACAAAAGGCAGGGATTAAGTTTTCAATGTTCCATATTAGGGGAAAAAAAAAAAAAAAAGGCTTCTTTGTAAGAAGGTGTGCTAGGGACATCTCGCCTGTCCAAAACCCTTTTGCCCATTATGCTTAGTTTGGGCTGAGGTAAATAGTTTAGGTTTTTCCCCCTCTCAGACCTCTGGGCCTTTTCTCTCCAAGCCATTAGGATAGAAAAGGGAAACCCGTTTTAAAGTGAAGCCCACAGACCACCCCATTCTTCCCCAACCCAGCCATTTAGTTCAGCCAAACCGTTGAGTCTCAGGAGGCAGCGCTGCAGAGAGGATTAAGTGAGGCTTATGCGTACAGATAATCACTCAGGTAACGCGATCATAGGCTTATGTCCTTTGAAAACAAAAAACACGTGTTAATTTATGTAACATAACCCGCAAACAAGTCTCTAAATCTGTAGAAGAAACTTTTAAGACGGTTAGTTGCTCTGTTTTATACTCTACTACTGATCATTGTGATTTTCCTTGAATAATAATTTTTCTCCCTAAGGTTACCCTCCTTGTCTTTAAAGAGACTACATTAAGTCCATTTTTAATTTATCCTGTTCATTTGCATAAACATAACAAGAGCAGCAAATGATCACTTATGATCTTTAGTTCTGCTTTGCTAGAACTTACCCAAGGAATATTTGGGGTGACCTTCAGTCTGTTCTTCAGGGCACAGAAGCTGTTCCACATATCTGGCATTCATCCTTGCCTGTACACACCTGTTTTTTCCAAGTCTTTCTGGTCTTTCCTTGTGCCTTAAGGTCCCTTCTAGCCATCTTTCAGGAAAACAACCTTCGTTCCTTCCCTGGAAAGATTGCTGTGGACCGCACAACCAACCATGGTACCAGGCCTTTTATCTCACGGGCTTTTATTACCTTTGAAAGTCATTCCCAGTTCCTCAGGACTTTCTGGTAACAATCTGAGCCCAACTATGTTTCCTTTAGGCTTGACATTCCAGTCAAAGAGTTGGTCAAAAACAAAAAAAAAAGAACCTCTGTTGACAACTGGTCTTATTAGTTCTATGCAAAGGAACTTATGTCATTACTTACTTGCTTAGAATGCCAAACTTCTTTAAAAATAGACTGAGTCCATATTCTGTTGGAAATCAGGTTAAATTACTATTCTCTTAGAACATTGGCAAGGTGAGTATTCTTTAAACAGAGACTGAGTCCATAAGGTGTTGAAACACAGGCTGAGTGTGTATTCTGTTAGAACACAGGCTGAGTGTGTATTCTGTTAGAACAGAGGCTGAGTGAGTATACTTTGAACTCAGACTGAGTCCATATTCTGTTGGAACACACTCAGAGTGAGTATTTTTTAATCATGGACTGAGTCCATATTCTGTAAGAACACAAACTGAGTGAGTATTCTTTGAAAATAATCTGAGTCCATACTCTGTAAGAACACAGACTGAGTAGGTATTCTTTAAACGTAGACTGAGTCCATATTCTGTTAGAACAAAAGCTGAGTGGGTACTTTTTAAACAAAGTCTGAGTCCATATTCTGTAAGAACACAAACTGAGTGAGTATTCTTTGAAAATAATCTGAGTCCATACTCTGTAAGAACACAGACTGAGTAGGTATTCTTTAAACGTAGACTGAGTCCATATTCTGTTAGAACAAAAGCTGAGTGGGTACTTTTTAAACAAAGTCTGAGTCCATATTCTGTAAGAACACAAACTGAGTGAGTATTCTTTGAAAATAATCTGAGTCCATGTTCTGTAAGAACACAGACTGAGTAGGTATTCTTTAAACGTAGACTGAATCCATATTCTGTTAGAACAATAGCTGAGTGGGTACTTGTTAAACAAAGACTGAGTCCATATTCTATTGAAATTCAGGCTGGTTGATTATTCCCTTAGAACAGAGGCTGAGTGAGTGTTCTTTAAACATAGACTGTGTCCATATTTTGTTAGAACACAGGTAACAGAGAACAGGTGAGCAGCTTGCGCGGCCTCATAGACAAGCCACCCTCGGTGAAGGCAGAAGACAGGTAACAAAGAACAGGTGAGCAGTTTGCTTGGTGAGGTGAACGCGCCCCTCGGGGTGCAGACAGAAACAGGGAACCAAGAACAGGAGAGCCACTTGCTCGGCCTGGCAGACAGGCCGCTGGGTTGAAGAGAGAGGACAGGTAATAAAGAACAGCTGAGCAGGTTGCTCGGCCTGGTAGACACGCCCCCCGGGGTGAAGGCAGAAGACAGGTAACAGAGAACAGCTGAGCAGCTTGCTCGGCCTGGCAGACGGGCCGCTGGATTGAAGGGAAAAGACAATTAACAAAGAATATTCTGTTAGAACATGGACTGACTGAGTATTCTGTTAGAACTCAGGCTGAGTGGGTATTATTTAAACATAAACTGAGTCCATATTATGTTAAAACACAGGCTGAGTGGGTATTCTTTATTTTTTTATTTTTTTTGATTGATTAATTGATTTTTATTTTTTTTATTTTTTTAAAAGTTTTTTTATTGAGTATATTTTTACAACAGTTCCAATTTTCTCCCCCTTGTTCCCCTCCACCCAGCACCCCCCTCCCCCAGCAATCCCCCCCAAGTCCATACCCCTGGTTCGTAAAAATTAACTATGCCCCCCCTCTCAAATATTAGGACCCTTTGTAATCTTGTAAAGGACAATGGGCGAAGGTCTCAAGCTCCTCTAGCTGCTTCAAGCTGGACATGGTCGTCGTCCTACCTACCCTTGGGTCCAGAAAACCCTAATAAGAGTGGGGGTGTGGAGGGGAGGGTGGCCTTCCCTCATGGGGAAAGATCGTGCAGACTCCAGGTCAGTTGGCTGTCTCCGGTCAACGGCGTGCTTGGTTTAACAGGCTGGTGTCCTTGTTGTGTTCTGGGGGCAACAGATTTGGCGAAAAGGGTTAAAAGACATCATTCAATCCATAACTACTAGATGACAAAAGGCAGGGATTAAGTTTTCAATGTTCCATATTAGGGGAAAAAAAAAAAAAAAAGGCTTCTTTGTAAGAAGGTGTGCTAGGGACATCTCGCCTGTCCAAAACCCTTTTGCCCATTATGCTTAGTTTGGGCTGAGGTAAATAGTTTAGGTTTTTCCCCCTCTCAGACCTCTGGGCCTTTTCTCTCCAAGCCATTAGGATAGAAAAGGGAAACCCGTTTTAAAGTGAAGCCCACAGACCACCCCATTCTTCCCCAACCCAGCCATTTAGTTCAGCCAAACCGTTGAGTCTCAGGAGGCAGCGCTGCAGAGAGGATTAAGTGAGGCTTATGCGTACAGATAATCACTCAGGTAACGCGATCATAGGCTTATGTCCTTTGAAAACAAAAAACACGTGTTAATTTATGTAACATAACCCGCAAACAAGTCTCTAAATCTGTAGAAGAAACTTTTAAGACGGTTAGTTGCTCTGTTTTATACTCTACTACTGATCATTGTGATTTTCCTTGAATAATAATTTTTCTCCCTAAGGTTACCCTCCTTGTCTTTAAAGGGACTACATTAAGTCCATTTTTAATTTATCCTGTTCATTTGCATAAACATAACAAGAGCAGCAAATGATCACTTATGATCTTTAGTTCTGCTTTGCTAGAACTTACCCAAGGAATATTTGGGGTGACCTTCAGTCTGTTCTTCAGGGCACAGAAGCTGTTCCACATATCTGGCATTCATCCTTGCCTGTACACACCTGTTTTTTCCAAGTCTTTCTGGTCTTTCCTTGTGCCTTAAGGTCCCTTCTAGCCATCTTTCAGGAAAACAACCTTCGTTCCTTCCCTGGAAAGATTGCTGTGGACCGCACAACCAACCATGGTACCAGGCCTTTTATCTCACGGGCTTTTATTACCTTTGAAAGTCATTCCCAGTTCCTCAGGACTTTCTGGTAACAATCTGAGCCCAACTATGTTTCCTTTAGGCTTGACATTCCAGTCAAAGAGTTGGTCAAAAACAAAAAAAAAAGAACCTCTGTTGACAACTGGTCTTATTAGTTCTATGCAAAGGAACTTATGTCATTACTTACTTGCTTAGAATGCCAAACTTCTTTAAAAATAGACTGAGTCCATATTCTGTTGGAAATCAGGTTAAATTACTATTCTCTTAGAACATTGGCAAGGTGAGTATTCTTTAAACAGAGACTGAGTCCATAAGGTGTTGAAACACAGGCTGAGTGTGTATTCTGTTAGAACACAGGCTGAGTGTGTATTCTGTTAGAACAGAGGCTGAGTGAGTATACTTTGAACTCAGACTGAGTCCATATTCTGTTGGAACACACTCAGAGTGAGTATTTTTTAATCATGGACTGAGTCCATATTCTGTAAGAACACAAACTGAGTGAGTATTCTTTGAAAATAATCTGAGTCCATACTCTGTAAGAACACAGACTGAGTAGGTATTCTTTAAACGTAGACTGAGTCCATATTCTGTTAGAACAAAAGCTGAGTGGGTACTTTTTAAACAAAGTCTGAGTCCATATTCTGTAAGAACACAAACTGAGTGAGTATTCTTTGAAAATAATCTGAGTCCATGTTCTGTAAGAACACAGACTGAGTAGGTATTCTTTAAACGTAGACTGAATCCATATTCTGTTAGAACAATAGCTGAGTGGGTACTTGTTAAACAAAGACTGAGTCCATATTCTATTGAAATTCAGGCTGGTTGATTATTCCCTTAGAACAGAGGCTGAGTGAGTGTTCTTTAAACATAGACTGTGTCCATATTTTGTTAGAACACAGGTAACAGAGAACAGGTGAGCAGCTTGCGCGGCCTCATAGACAAGCCACCCTCGGTGAAGGCAGAAGACAGGTAACAAAGAACAGGTGAGCAGTTTGCTTGGTGAGGTGAACGCGCCCCTCGGGGTGCAGACAGAAACAGGGAACCAAGAACAGGAGAGCCACTTGCTCGGCCTGGCAGACAGGCCGCTGGGTTGAAGAGAGAGGACAGGTAATAAAGAACAGCTGAGCAGGTTGCTCGGCCTGGTAGACACGCCCCCCGGGGTGAAGGCAGAAGACAGGTAACAGAGAACAGCTGAGCAGCTTGCTCGGCCTGGCAGACGGGCCGCTGGATTGAAGGGAAAAGACAATTAACAAAGAATATTCTGTTAGAACATGGACTGACTGAGTATTCTGTTAGAACTCAGGCTGAGTGGGTATTATTTAAACATAAACTGAGTCCATATTATGTTAAAACACAGGCTGAGTGGGTATTCTTTATTTTTTTATTTTTTTTGATTGATTAATTGATTTTTATTTTTTTTATTTTTTTTAAAGTTTTTTTATTGAGTATATTGTTACAACAGTTCCAATTTTCTCCCCCTTGTTCCCCTCCACCCAGCACCCCCCTCCCCCAGCAATCCCCCCCAAGTCCATACCCCTGGTTCGTAAAAATTAACTATGCCCCCCCTCTCAAATATTAGGACCCTTTGTAATCTTGTAAAGGACAATGGGCGAAGGTCTCAAGCTCCTCTAGCTGCTTCAAGCTGGACATGGTCGTCGTCCTACCTACCCTTGGGTCCAGAAAACCCTAATAAGAGTGGGGGTGTGGAGGGGAGGGTGGCCTTCCCTCATGGGGAAAGATCGTGCAGACTCCAGGTCAGTTGGCTGTCTCCGGTCAACGGCGTGCTTGGTTTAACAGGCTGGTGTCCTTGTTGTGTTCTGGGGGCAACAGATTTGGCGAAAAGGGTTAAAAGACATCATTCAATCCATAACTACTAGATGACAAAAGGCAGGGATTAAGTTTTCAATGTTCCATATTAGGGGAAAAAAAAAAAAAAAAAAGGCTTCTTTGTAAGAAGGTGTGCTAGGCACATCTCGCCTGTCCAAAACCCTTTTGCCCATTATGCTTAGTTTGGGCTGAGGTAAATAGTTTAGGTTTTTCCCCCTCTCAGACCTCTGGGCCTTTTCTCTCCAAGCCATTAGGATAGAAAAGGGAAACCCGTTTTAAAGTGAAGCCCACAGACCACCCCATTCTTCCCCAACCCAGCCATTTAGTTCAGCCAAACCGTTGAGTCTCAGGAGGCAGCGCTGCAGAGAGGATTAAGTGAGGCTTATGCGTACAGATAATCACTCAGGTAATGCGATCATAGGCTTATGTCCTTTGAAAACAAAAAACACGTGTTAATTTATGTAACATAACCCGCAAACAAGTCTCTAAATCTGTAGAAGAAACTTTTAAGACGGTTAGTTGCTCTGTTTTATACTCTACTACTGATCATTGTGATTTTCCTTGAATAATAATTTTTCTCCCTAAGGTTACCCTCCTTGTCTTTAAAGGGACTACATTAAGTCCATTTTTAATTTATCCTGTTCATTTGCATAAACATAACAAGAGCAGCAAATGATCACTTATGATCTTTAGTTCTGCTTTGCTAGAACTTACCCAAGGAATATTTGGGGTGACCTTCAGTCTGTTCTTCAGGGCACAGAAGCTGTTCCACATATCTGGCATTCATCCTTGCCTGTACACACCTGTTTTTTCCAAGTCTTTCTGGTCTTTCCTTGTGCCTTAAGGTCCCTTCTAGCCATCTTTCAGGAAAACAACCTTCGTTCCTTCCCTGGAAAGATTGCTGTGGACCGCACAACCAACCATGGTACCAGGCCTTTTATCTCACGGGCTTTTATTACCTTTGAAAGTCATTCCCAGTTCCTCAGGGCTTTCTGGTAACAATCTGAGCCCAACTATGTTTCCTTTAGGCTTGACATTCCAGTCAAAGGCTTGGTCAAAAAAAAAAAAAAAGAACCTCTGTTGACAACTGGTCTTATTAGTTCTATGCAAAGGAACTTATGTCATTACTTACTTGCTTAGAATGCCAAACTTCTTTAAAAATAGACTGAGTCCATATTCTGTTGGAAATCAGGTTAAATTACTATTCTCTTAGAACATTGGCAAGGTGAGTATTCTTTAAACAGAGACTGAGTCCATATGGTGTTGAAACACAGGCTGAGTGTGTATTCTGTTAGAACACAGGCTGAGTGTGTATTCTGTTAGAACAGAGGCTGAGTGAGTATACTTTGAACTCAGACTGAGTCCATATTCTGTTGGAACACACTCAGAGTGAGTATTTTTTAATCATGGACTGAGTCCATATTCTGTAAGAACACAAACTGAGTGAGTATTCTTTGAAAATAATCTGAGTCCATACTCTGTAAGAACACAGACTGAGTAGGTATTCTTTAAACGTAGACTGAGTCCATATTCTGTTAGAACAAAAGCTGAGTGGGTACTTTTTAAACAAAGTCTGAGTCCATATTCTGTAAGAACACAAACTGAGTGAGTATTCTTTGAAAATAATCTGAGTCCATGTTCTGTAAGAACACAGACTGAGTAGGTATTCTTTAAACGTAGACTGAATCCATATTCTGTTAGAACAATAGCTGAGTGGGTACTTGTTAAACAAAGACTGAGTCCATATTCTATTGAAATTCAGGCTGGTTGATTATTCCCTTAGAACAGAGGCTGAGTGAGTGTTCTTTAAACATAGACTGTGTCCATATTTTGTTAGAACACAGGTAACAGAGAACAGGTGAGCAGCTTGCGCGGCCTCATAGACAAGCCACCCTCGGTGAAGGCAGAAGACAGGTAACAAAGAACAGGTGAGCAGTTTGCTTGGTGAGGTGAACGCGCCCCTCGGGGTGCAGACAGAAACAGGGAACCAAGAACAGGAGAGCCACTTGCTCGGCCTGGCAGACAGGCCGCTGGGTTGAAGAGAGAGGACAGGTAATAAAGAACAGCTGAGCAGGTTGCTCGGCCTGGTAGACACGCCCCCCGGGGTGAAGGCAGAAGACAGGTAACAGAGAACAGCTGAGCAGCTTGCTCGGCCTGGCAGACGGGCCGCTGGATTGAAGGGAAAAGACAATTAACAAAGAATATTCTGTTAGAACATGGACTGACTGAGTATTCTGTTAGAACTCAGGCTGAGTGGGTATTATTTAAACATAAACTGAGTCCATATTATGTTAAAACACAGGCTGAGTGGGTATTCTTTATTTTTTTATTTTTTTTGATTGATTAATTGATTTTTACTTTTTTTATTTTTTTTAAAGTTTTTTATTGAGTATATTGTTACAACAGTTCCAATTTTCTCCCCCTTGTTCCCCTCCACCCAGCACCCCCCTCCCCCAGAAATCCCCCCCAAGTCCATACCCCTGGTTCGTAAAAATTAACTATGCCCCCCCTCTCAAATATTAGGACCCTTTGTAATCTTGTAAAGGACAATGGGCGAAGGTCTCAAGCTCCTCTAGCTGCTTCAAGCTGGACATGGTCGTCGTCCTACCTACCCTTGGGTCCAGAAAACCCTAATAAGAGTGGGGGTGTGGAGGGGAGGGTGGCCTTCCCTCATGGGGAAAGATCGTGCAGACTCCAGGTCAGTTGGCTGTCTCCGGTCAACGGCGTGCTTGGTTTAACAGGCTGGTGTCCTTGTTGTGTTCTGGGGGCAACAGATTTGGCGAAAAGGGTTAAAAGACATCATTCAATCCATAACTACTAGATGACAAAAGGCAGGGATTAAGTTTTCAATGTTCCATATTAGGGAAAAAAAAAAAAAAGGCTTCTTTGTAAGAAGGTGTGCTAGGGACAACTCGCCTGTCCAAAACCCTTTTGCCCATTATGCTTAGTTTGGGCTGAGGTAAATAGTTTAGGTTTTTCCCCCTCTCAGACCTCTGGGCCTTTTCTCTCCAAGCCATTAGGATAGAAAAGAGAAACCCGTTTTAAAGTGAAGCCCACAGACCACCCCATTCTTCCCCAACCCAGCCATTTAGTTCAGCCAAACCGTTGAGTCTCAGGAGGCAGCACTGCAGAGAGGATTAAGGGAGGCTTATGCGTACAGATAATCACTCAGGTAACGCGATCATAGGCTTATGTCCTTTGAAAACAAAAAACACGTGTTAATTTATGTAACATAACCCGCAAACAAGTCTCTAAATCTGTAGAAGAAACTTTTAAGACGGTTAGTTGCTCTGTTTTATACTCTACTACTGATCATTGTGATTTTCCTTGAATAATAATTTCTCTCCCTAAGGTTACCCTCCTTGTCTTTAAAGGGACTACATTAAGTCCATTTTTAATTTATCCTGTTCATTTGCATAAACATAACAAGAGCAGCAAATGATCACTTATGATCTTTAGTTCTGCTTTGCTGGAACTTACCCAAGGAATATTTGGGGTGACCTTCAGTCTGTTCTTCAGGGCACAGAAGCTGTTCCACATATCTGGCATTCATCCTTGCCTGTACACACCTGTTTTTTCCAAGTCTTTCTGGTCTTTCCTTGTGCCTTAAGGTCCCTTCTAGCCATCTTTCAGGAAAACAACCTTCGTTCCTTCCCTGGAAAGATTGCTGTGGACCGCACAACCAACCATGGTACCAGGCCTTTTATCTCACGGGCTTTTATTACCTTTGAAAGTCATTCCCAGTTCCTCAGGGCTTTCTGGTAACAATCTGAGCCCAACTATGTTTCCTTTAGGCTTGACATTCCAGTCAAAGAGTTGGTCAAAAACAAAAAAAAAAAGAACCTCTGTTGACAACTGGTCTTATTAGTTCTATGCAAAGGAACTTATGTCATTACTTACTTGCTTAGAATGCCAAACTTCTTTAAAAATAGACTGAGTCCATATTCTGTTGGAAATCAGGTTAAATTACTATTCTCTTAGAACATTGGCAAGGTGAGTATTCTTTAAACAGAGACTGAGTCCATATGGTGTTGAAACACAGGCTGAGTTTGTATTCTGTTAGAACACAGGCTGAGTGTGTATTCTGTTAGAACAGAGGCTGAGTGAGTATACTTTGAACTCAGACTGAGTCCATATTCTGTTGGAACACACTCAGAGTGAGTATTTTTTAATCATGGACTGAGTCCATATTCTGTAAGAACACAAACTGAGTGAGTATTCTTTGAAAATAATCTGAGTCCATACTCTGTAAGAACACAGACTGAGTAGGTATTCTTTAAACTTAGACTGAGTCCATATTCTGTTAGAACAAAAGCTGAGTGGGTACTTTTTAAACAAAGTCTGAGTCCATATTCTGTAAGAACACAAACTGAGTGAGTATTCTTTGAAAATAATCTGAGTCCATGTTCTGTAAGAACACAGACTGAGTAGGTATTCTTTAAACGTAGACTGAATCCATATTCTGTTAGAACAATAGCTGAGTGGGTACTTGTTAAACAAAGACTGAGTCCATATTCTATTGAAATTCAGGCTGGTTGATTATTCCCTTAGAACAGAGGCTGAGTGAGTGTTCTTTAAACATAGACTGTGTCCATATTTTGTTAGAACGCAGGTAACAGAGAACAGGTGAGCAGCTTGCGCGGCCTCATAGACAAGCCACCCTCGGTGAAGGGAGAAGACAGGTAACAAAGAACAGGTGAGCAGTTTGCTTGGTGAGGTGAACGCGCCCCTCGGGGTGCAGACAGAAACAGGGAACCAAGAACAGGAGAGCCACTTGCTCGGCCTGGCAGACAGGCCGCTGGGTTGAAGAGAGAGGACAGGTAATAAAGAACAGCTGAGCAGGTTGCTCGGCCTGGTAGACACGCCCCCCGGGGTGAAGGCAGAAGACAGGTAACAGAGAACAGCTGAGCAGCTTGCTCGGCCTGGCAGACGGGCCGCTGGATTGAAGGGAAAAGACAATTAACAAAGAATATTCTGTTAGAACATGGACTGACTGAGTATTCTGTTAGAACTCAGGCTGAGTGGGTATTATTTAAACATAAACTGAGTCCATATTATGTTAAAACACAGGCTGAGTGGGTATTCTTTATTTTTTTATTTTTTTTGATTGATTAATTGATTTTTATTTTTTTTATTTTTTTTAAAGTTTTTTTATTGAGTATATTGTTACAACAGTTCCAATTTTCTCCCCCTTGTTCCCCTCCACCCAGCACCCCCCTCCCCCAGCAATCCCCCCCAAGTCCATACCCCTGGTTCGTAAAAATTAACTATGCCCCCCCTCTCAAATATTAGGACCCTTTGTAATCTTGTAAAGGACAATGGGCGAAGGTCTCAAGCTCCTCTAGCTGCTTCAAGCTGGACATGGTCGTCGTCCTACCTACCCTTGGGTCCAGAAAACCCTAATAAGAGTGGGGGTGTAGAGGGGAGGGTGGCCTTCCCTCATGGGGAAAGATCGTGCAGACTCCAGGTCAGTTGGCTGTCTCCGGTCAACGGCGTGCTTGGTTTAACAGGCTGGTGTCCTTGTTGTGTTCTGGGGGCAACAGATTTGGCGAAAAGGGTTAAAAGACATCATTCAATCCATAACTACTAGATGACAAAAGGCAGGGATTAAGTTTTCAATGTTCCATATTAGGGGGAAAAAAAAAAAAAAAAGGCTTCTTTGTAAGAAGGTGTGCTAGGCACATCTCGCCTGTCCAAAACCCTTTTGCCCATTATGCTTAGTTTGGGCTGAGGTAAATAGTTTAGGTTTTTCCCCCTCTCAGACCTCTGGGCCTTTTCTCTCCAAGCCATTAGGATAGAAAAGAGAAACCCGTTTTAAAGTGAAGCCCACAGACCACCCCATTCTTCCCCAACCCAGCCATTTAGTTCAGCCAAACCGTTGAGTCTCAGGAGGCAGCGCTGCAGAGAGGATTAAGTGAGGCTTATGCGTACAGATAATCACTCAGGTAATGCGATCATAGGCTTATGTCCTTTGAAAACAAAAAACACGTGTTAATTTATGTAACATAACCCGCAAACAAGTCTCTAAATCTGTAGAAGAAACTTTTAAGACGGTTAGTTGCTCTGTTTTATACTCTACTACTGATCATTGTGATTTTCCTTGAATAATAATTTTTCTCCCTAAGGTTACCCTCCTTGTCTTTAAAGGGACTACATTAAGTCCATTTTTAATTTATCCTGTTCATTTGCATAAACATAACAAGAGCAGCAAATGATCACTTATGATCTTTAGTTCTGCTTTGCTAGAACTTACCCAAGGAATATTTGGGGTGACCTTCAGTCTGTTCTTCAGGGCACAGAAGCTGTTCCACATATCTGGCATTCATCCTTGCCTGTACACACCTGTTTTTTCCAAGTCTTTCTGGTCTTTCCTTGTGCCTTAAGGTCCCTTCTAGCCATCTTTCAGGAAAACAACCTTCGTTCCTTCCCTGGAAAGATTGCTGTGGACCGCACAACCAACCATGGTACCAGGCCTTTTATCTCACGGGCTTTTATTACCTTTGAAAGTCATTCCCAGTTCCTCAGGGCTTTCTGGTAACAATCTGAGCCCAACTATGTTTCCTTTAGGCTTGACATTCCAGTCAAAGGCTTGGTCAAAAAAAAAAAAAAAGAACCTCTGTTGACAACTGGTCTTATTAGTTCTATGCAAAGGAACTTATGTCATTACTTACTTGCTTAGAATGCCAAACTTCTTTAAAAATAGACTGAGTCCATATTCTGTTGGAAATCAGGTTAAATTACTATTCTCTTAGAACATTGGCAAGGTGAGTATTCTTTAAACAGAGACTGAGTCCATATGGTGTTGAAACACAGGCTGAGTGTGTATTCTGTTAGAACACAGGCTGAGTGTGTATTCTGTTAGAACAGAGGCTGAGTGAGTATACTTTGAACTCAGACTGAGTCCATATTCTGTTGGAACACACTCAGAGTGAGTATTTTTTAATCATGGACTGAGTCCATATTCTGTAAGAACACAAACTGAGTGAGTATTCTTTGAAAATAATCTGAGTCCATACTCTGTAAGAACACAGACTGAGTAGGTATTCTTTAAACGTAGACTGAGTCCATATTCTGTTAGAACAAAAGCTGAGTGGGTACTTTTTAAACAAAGTCTGAGTCCATATTCTGTAAGAACACAAACTGAGTGAGTATTCTTTGAAAATAATCTGAGTCCATGTTCTGTAAGAACACAGACTGAGTAGGTATTCTTTAAACGTAGACTGAATCCATATTCTGTTAGAACAATAGCTGAGTGGGTACTTGTTAAACAAAGACTGAGTCCATATTCTATTGAAATTCAGGCTGGTTGATTATTCCCTTAGAACAGAGGCTGAGTGAGTGTTCTTTAAACATAGACTGTGTCCATATTTTGTTAGAACACAGGTAACAGAGAACAGGTGAGCAGCTTGCGCGGCCTCATAGACAAGCCACCCTCGGTGAAGGCAGAAGACAGGTAACAAAGAACAGGTGAGCAGTTTGCTTGGTGAGGTGAACGCGCCCCTCGGGGTGCAGACAGAAACAGGGAACCAAGAACAGGAGAGCCACTTGCTCGGCCTGGCAGACAGGCCGCTGGGTTGAAGAGAGAGGACAGGTAATAAAGAACAGCTGAGCAGGTTGCTCGGCCTGGTAGACACGCCCCCCGGGGTGAAGGCAGAAGACAGGTAACAGAGAACAGCTGAGCAGCTTGCTCGGCCTGGCAGACGGGCCGCTGGATTGAAGGGAAAAGACAATTAACAAAGAATATTCTGTTAGAACATGGACTGACTGAGTATTCTGTTAGAACTCAGGCTGAGTGGGTATTATTTAAACATAAACTGAGTCCATATTATGTTAAAACACAGGCTGAGTGGGTATTCTTTATTTTTTTATTTTTTTTGATTGATTAATTGATTTTTACTTTTTTTATTTTTTTTAAAGTTTTTTATTGAGTATATTGTTACAACAGTTCCAATTTTCTCCCCCTTGTTCCCCTCCACCCAGCACCCCCCTCCCCCAGAAATCCCCCCCAAGTCCATACCCCTGGTTCGTAAAAATTAACTATGCCCCCCCTCTCAAATATTAGGACCCTTTGTAATCTTGTAAAGGACAATGGGCGAAGGTCTCAAGCTCCTCTAGCTGCTTCAAGCTGGACATGGTCGTCGTCCTACCTACCCTTGGGTCCAGAAAACCCTAATAAGAGTGGGGGTGTGGAGGGGAGGGTGGCCTTCCCTCATGGGGAAAGATCGTGCAGACTCCAGGTCAGTTGGCTGTCTCCGGTCAACGGCGTGCTTGGTTTAACAGGCTGGTGTCCTTGTTGTGTTCTGGGGGCAACAGATTTGGCGAAAAGGGTTAAAAGACATCATTCAATCCATAACTACTAGATGACAAAAGGCAGGGATTAAGTTTTCAATGTTCCATATTAGGGGAAAAAAAAAAAAAAAGGCTTCTTTGTAAGAAGGTGTGCTAGGGACAACTCGCCTGTCCAAAACCCTTTTGCCCATTATGCTTAGTTTGGGCTGAGGTAAATAGTTTAGGTTTTTCCCCCTCTCAGACCTCTGGGCCTTTTCTCTCCAAGCCATTAGGATAGAAAAGAGAAACCCGTTTTAAAGTGAAGCCCACAGACCACCCCATTCTTCCCCAACCCAGCCATTTAGTTCAGCCAAACCGTTGAGTCTCAGGAGGCAGCACTGCAGAGAGGATTAAGGGAGGCTTATGCGTACAGATAATCACTCAGGTAACGCGATCATAGGCTTATGTCCTTTGAAAACAAAAAACACGTGTTAATTTATGTAACATAACCCGCAAACAAGTCTCTAAATCTGTAGAAGAAACTTTTAAGACGGTTAGTTGCTCTGTTTTATACTCTACTACTGATCATTGTGATTTTCCTTGAATAATAATTTCTCTCCCTAAGGTTACCCTCCTTGTCTTTAAAGGGACTACATTAAGTCCATTTTTAATTTATCCTGTTCATTTGCATAAACATAACAAGAGCAGCAAATGATCACTTATGATCTTTAGTTCTGCTTTGCTGGAACTTACCCAAGGAATATTTGGGGTGACCTTCAGTCTGTTCTTCAGGGCACAGAAGCTGTTCCACATATCTGGCATTCATCCTTGCCTGTACACACCTGTTTTTTCCAAGTCTTTCTGGTCTTTCCTTGTGCCTTAAGGTCCCTTCTAGCCATCTTTCAGGAAAACAACCTTCGTTCCTTCCCTGGAAAGATTGCTGTGGACCGCACAACCAACCATGGTACCAGGCCTTTTATCTCACGGGCTTTTATTACCTTTGAAAGTCATTCCCAGTTCCTCAGGGCTTTCTGGTAACAATCTGAGCCCAACTATGTTTCCTTTAGGCTTGACATTCCAGTCAAAGGCTTGGTCAAAAAAAAAAAAAAAAAAAAAGAACCTCTGTTGACAACTGGTCTTATTAGTTCTATGCAAAGGAACTTATGTCATTACTTACTTGCTTAGAATGCCAAACTTCTTTAAAAATAGACTGAGTCCATATTCTGTTGGAAATCAGGTTAAATTACTATTCTCTTAGAACATTGGCAAGGTGAGTATTCTTTAAACAGAGACTGAGTCCATATGGTGTTGAAACACAGGCTGAGTGTGTATTCTGTTAGAACACAGGCTGAGTGTGTATTCTGTTAGAACAGAGGCTGAGTGAGTATACTTTGAACTCAGACTGAGTCCATATTCTGTTGGAACACACTCAGAGTGAGTATTTTTTAATCATGGACTGAGTCCATATTCTGTAAGAACACAAACTGAGTGAGTATTCTTTGAAAATAATCTGAGTCCATACTCTGTAAGAACACAGACTGAGTAGGTATTCTTTAAACGTAGACTGAGTCCATATTCTGTTAGAACAAAAGCTGAGTGGGTACTTTTTAAACAAAGTCTGAGTCCATATTCTGTAAGAACACAAACTGAGTGAGTATTCTTTGAAAATAATCTGAGTCCATGTTCTGTAAGAACACAGACTGAGTAGGTATTCTTTAAACGTAGACTGAATCCATATTCTGTTAGAACAATAGCTGAGTGGGTACTTGTTAAACAAAGACTGAGTCCATATTCTATTGAAATTCAGGCTGGTTGATTATTCCCTTAGAACAGAGGCTGAGTGAGTGTTCTTTAAACATAGACTGTGTCCATATTTTGTTAGAACACAGGTAACAGAGAACAGGTGAGCAGCTTGCGCGGCCTCATAGACAAGCCACCCTCGGTGAAGGCAGAAGACAGGTAACAAAGAACAGGTGAGCAGTTTGCTTGGTGAGGTGAACGCGCCCCTCGGGGTGCAGACAGAAACAGGGAACCAAGAACAGGAGAGCCACTTGCTCGGCCTGGCAGACAGGCCGCTGGGTTGAAGAGAGAGGACAGGTAATAAAGAACAGCTGAGCAGGTTGCTCGGCCTGGTAGACACGCCCCCCGGGGTGAAGGCAGAAGACAGGTAACAGAGAACAGCTGAGCAGCTTGCTCGGCCTGGCAGACGGGCCGCTGGATTGAAGGGAAAAGACAATTAACAAAGAATATTCTGTTAGAACATGGACTGACTGAGTATTCTGTTAGAACTCAGGCTGAGTGGGTATTATTTAAACATAAACTGAGTCCATATTATGTTAAAACACAGGCTGAGTGGGTATTCTTTATTTTTTTATTTTTTTTGATTGATTAATTGATTTTTATTTTTTTTATTTTTTTTAAAGTTTTTTTATTGAGTATATTGTTACAACAGTTCCAATTTTCTCCCCCTTGTTCCCCTCCACCCAGCACCCCCCTCCCCCAGCAATGCCCCCCAAGTCCATACCCCTGGTTCGTAAAAATTAACTATGCCCCCCCTCTCAAATATTAGGACCCTTTGTAATCTTGTAAAGGACAATGGGCGAAGGTCTCAAGCTCCTCTAGCTGCTTCAAGCTGGACATGGTCGTCGTCCTACCTACCCTTGGGTCCAGAAAACCCTAATAAGAGTGGGGGTGTGGAGGGGAGGGTGGCCTTCCCTCATGGGGAAAGATCGTGCAGACTCCAGGTCAGTTGGCTGTCTCCGGTCAACGGCGTGCTTGGTTTAACAGGCTGGTGTCCTTGTTGTGTTCTGGGGGCAACAGATTTGGCGAAAAGGGTTAAAAGACATCATTCAATCCATAACTACTAGATGACAAAAGGCAGGGATTAAGTTTTCAATGTTCCATATTAGGGGAAAAAAAAAAAAAAAAAAGGCTTCTTTGTAAGAAGGTGTGCTAGGCACATCTCGCCTGTCCAAAACCCTTTTGCCCATTATGCTTAGTTTGGGCTGAGGGAAATAGTTTATGTTTCCCCCCTCTCAGACCTCTGGGCCCTTTCTGTCCAAGCCATTAGGATAGAAAAGAGAATTCAGTTTTAAAGTGAAGCCCACAGACCACCCCATTCTTCCCCAACCCAGCCATTTAGTTCAGCCAAACCGTTGAGTCTCAGGAGGCAGCGCTGCAGAGAGGATTAAGGGAGGCTTATGCGTACAGATAATCACTCAGTAACGCGATCATAGGCTTATGTCCTTTGAAAACAAAAAACACGTGTTAATTTATGTAACATAACCCGCAAACAAGTCTCTAAATCTGTAGAAGAAACTTTTAAGACGGTTAGTTGCTCTGTTTTATACTCTACTACTGATCATTGTGATTTTCCTTGAATAATAATTTCTCTCCCTAAGGTTACCATCCTTGTCTTTAAAGGGACTACATTAAGTCCATTTTTAATTTATCCTGTTCATTTGCATAAACATAACAAGAGCAGCAAATGATCACTTATGATCTTTAGTTCTGCTTTGCTGGAACTTACCCAAGGAATATTTGGGGTGACCTTCAGTCTGTTCTTCAGGGCACAGAAGCTGTGCCACATATCTGGCATTCATCCTTGCCTGTACACACCTGTTTTTTCCAAGTCTTTCTGGTCTTTCCTTGTGCCTTAAGGTCCCTTCTAGCCATCTTTCAGGAAAACAACCTTCGTTCCTTCCCTGGAAAGATTGCTGTGGACCGCACAACCAACCATGGTACCAGGCCTTTTATCTCACGGGCTTTTATTACCTTTGAAAGTCATTCCCAGTTCCTCAGGGCTTTCTGGTAACAATCTGAGCCCAACTATGTTTCCTTTAGGCTTGACATTCCAGTCAAAGGCTTGGTCAAAAAAAAAAAAAAAAAAGAACCTCTGTTGACAACTGGTCTTATTAGTTCTATGCAAAGGAACTTATGTCATTACTTACTTGCTTAGAATGCCAAACTTCTTTAAAAATAGACTGAGTCCATATTCTGTTGGAAATCAGGTTAAATTACTATTCTCTTAGAACATTGGCAAGGTGAGTATTCTTTAAACAGAGACTGAGTCCATATGGTGTTGAAACACAGGCTGAGTGTGTATTCTGTTAGAACACAGGCTGAGTGTGTATTCTGTTAGAACAGAGGCTGAGTGAGTATACTTTGAACTCAGACTGAGTCCATATTCTGTTGGAACACACTCAGAGTGAGTATTTTTTAATCATGGACTGAGTCCATATTCTGTAAGAACACAAACTGAGTGAGTATTCTTTGAAAATAATCTGAGTCCATGTTCTGTAAGAACACAGACTGAGTAGGTATTCTTTAAACGTAGACTGAATCCATATTCTGTTAGAACAATAGCTGAGTGGGTACTTGTTAAACAAAGACTGAGTCCATATTCTATTGAAATTCAGGCTGGTTGATTATTCCCTTAGAACAGACGCTGAGTGAGTGTTCTTTAAACATAGACTGTGTCCATATTTTGTTAGAACACAGGTAACAGAGAACAGGTGAGCAGCTTGCGCGGCCTCATAGACAAGCCACCCTCGGTGAAGGCAGAAGACAGGTAACAAAGAACAGGTGAGCAGTTTGCTTGGTGAGGTGAACGCGCCCCTCGGGGTGCAGACAGAAACAGGGAACCAAGAACAGGAGAGCCACTTGCTCGGCCTGGCAGACAGGCCGCTGGGTTGAAGAGAGAGGACAGGTAATAAAGAACAGCTGAGCAGGTTGCTCGGCCTGGTAGACACGCCCCCCGGGGTGAAGGCAGAAGACAGGTAACAGAGAACAGCTGAGCAGCTTGCTCGGCCTGGCAGACGGGCCGCTGGATTGAAGGGAAAAGACAATTAACAAAGAATATTCTGTTAGAACATGGACTGACTGAGTATTCTGTTAGAACTCAGGCTGAGTGGGTATTATTTAAACATAAACTGAGTCCATATTATGTTAAAACACAGGCTGAGTGGGTATTCTTTATTTTTTTATTTTTTTTGATTGATTAATTGATTTTTACTTTTTTTATTTTTTTTAAAGTTTTTTATTGAGTATATTGTTACAACAGTTCCAATTTTCTCCCCCTTGTTCCCCTCCACCCAGCACCCCCCTCCCCCAGAAATCCCCCCCAAGTCCATACCCCTGGTTCGTAAAAATTAACTATGCCCCCCCTCTCAAATATTAGGACCCTTTGTAATCTTGTAAAGGACAATGGGCGAAGGTCTCAAGCTCCTCTAGCTGCTTCAAGCTGGACATGGTCGTCGTCCTACCTACCCTTGGGTCCAGAAAACCCTAATAAGAGTGGGGGTGTGGAGGGGAGGGTGGCCTTCCCTCATGGGGAAAGATCGTGCAGACTCCAGGTCAGTTGGCTGTCTCCGGTCAACGGCGTGCTTGGTTTAACAGGCTGGTGTCCTTGTTGTGTTCTGGGGGCAACAGATTTGGCGAAAAGGGTTAAAAGACATCATTCAATCCATAACTACTAGATGACAAAAGGCAGGGATTAAGTTTTCAATGTTCCATATTAGGGGAAAAAAAAAAAAAAAAGGCTTCTTTGTAAGAAGGTGTGCTAGGGACAACTCGCCTGTCCAAAACCCTTTTGCCCATTATGCTTAGTTTGGGCTGAGGTAAATAGTTTAGGTTTTTCCCCCTCTCAGACCTCTGGGCCTTTTCTCTCCAAGCCATTAGGATAGAAAAGAGAAACCCGTTTTAAAGTGAAGCCCACAGACCACCCCATTCTTCCCCAACCCAGCCATTTAGTTCAGCCAAACCGTTGAGTCTCAGGAGGCAGCACTGCAGAGAGGATTAAGGGAGGCTTATGCGTACAGATAATCACTCAGGTAACGCGATCATAGGCTTATGTCCTTTGAAAACAAAAAACACGTGTTAATTTATGTAACATAACCCGCAAACAAGTCTCTAAATCTGTAGAAGAAACTTTTAAGACGGTTAGTTGCTCTGTTTTATACTCTACTACTGATCATTGTGATTTTCCTTGAATAATAATTTTTCTCCCTAAGGTTACCCTCCTTGTCTTTAAAGGGACTACATTAAGTCCATTTTTAATTTATCCTGTTCATTTGCATAAACATAACAAGAGCAGCAAATGATCACTTATGATCTTTAGTTCTGCTTTGCTGGAACTTACCCAAGGAATATTTGGGGTGACCTTCAGTCTGTTCTTCAGGGCACAGAAGCTGTGCCACATATCTGGCATTCATCCTTGCCTGTACACACCTGTTTTTTCCAAGTCTTTCTGGTCTTTCCTTGTGCCTTAAGGTCCCTTCTAGCCATCTTTCAGGAAAACAACCTTCGTTCCTTCCCTGGAAAGATTGCTGTGGACCGCACAACCAACCATGGTACCAGGCCTTTTATCTCACGGGCTTTTATTACCTTTGAAAGTCATTCCCAGTTCCTCAGGGCTTTCTGGTAACAATCTGAGCCCAACTATGTTTCCTTTAGGCTTGACATTCCAGTCAAAGGCTTGGTCAAAAAAAAAAAAAAAAAAAGAACCTCTGTTGACAACTGGTCTTATTAGTTCTATGCAAAGGAACTTATGTCATTACTTACTTGCTTAGAATGCCAAACTTCTTTAAAAATAGACTGAGTCCATATTCTGTTGGAAATCAGGTTAAATTACTATTCTCTTAGAACATTGGCAAGGTGAGTATTCTTTAAACAGAGACTGAGTCCATATGGTGTTGAAACACAGGCTGAGTGTGTATTCTGTTAGAACACAGGCTGAGTGTGTATTCTGTTAGAACAGAGGCTGAGTGAGTATACTTTGAACTCAGACTGAGTCCATATTCTGTTGGAACACACTCAGAGTGAGTATTTTTTAATCATGGACTGAGTCCATATTCTGTAAGAACACAAACTGAGTGAGTATTCTTTGAAAATAATCTGAGTCCATGTTCTGTAAGAACACAGACTGAGTAGGTATTCTTTAAACGTAGACTGAATCCATATTCTGTTAGAACAATAGCTGAGTGGGTACTTGTTAAACAAAGACTGAGTCCATATTCTATTGAAATTCAGGCTGGTTGATTATTCCCTTAGAACAGACGCTGAGTGAGTGTTCTTTAAACATAGACTGTGTCCATATTTTGTTAGAACACAGGTAACAGAGAACAGGTGAGCAGCTTGCGCGGCCTCATAGACAAGCCACCCTCGGTGAAGGCAGAAGACAGGTAACAAAGAACAGGTGAGCAGTTTGCTTGGTGAGGTGAACGCGCCCCTCGGGGTGCAGACAGAAACAGGGAACCAAGAACAGGAGAGCCACTTGCTCGGCCTGGCAGACAGGCCGCTGGGTTGAAGAGAGAGGACAGGTAATAAAGAACAGCTGAGCAGGTTGCTCGGCCTGGTAGACACGCCCCCCGGGGTGAAGGCAGAAGACAGGTAAAAGAGAACAGCTGAGCAGCTTGCTCGGCCTGGCAGACGGGCCGCTGGATTGAAGGGAAAAGACAATTAACAAAGAATATTCTGTTAGAACATGGACTGACTGAGTATTCTGTTAGAACTCAGGCTGAGTGGGTATTATTTAAACATAAACTGAGTCCATATTATGTTAAAACACAGGCTGAGTGGGTATTCTTTATTTTTTTATTTTTTTTGATTGATTAATTGATTTTTACTTTTTTTATTTTTTTTAAAGTTTTTTATTGAGTATATTGTTACAACAGTTCCAATTTTCTCCCCCTTGTTCCCCTCCACCCAGCACCCCCCTCCCCCAGAAATCCCCCCCAAGTCCATACCCCTGGTTCGTAAAAATTAACTATGCCCCCCCTCTCAAATATTAGGACCCTTTGTAATCTTGTAAAGGACAATGGGCGAAGGTCTCAAGCTCCTCTAGCTGCTTCAAGCTGGACATGGTCGTCGTCCTACCTACCCTTGGGTCCAGAAAACCCTAATAAGAGTGGGGGTGTGGAGGGGAGGGTGGCCTTCCCTCATGGGGAAAGATCGTGCAGACTCCAGGTCAGTTGGCTGTCTCCGGTCAACGGCGTGCTTGGTTTAACAGGCTGGTGTCCTTGTTGTGTTCTGGGGGCAACAGATTTGGCGAAAAGGGTTAAAAGACATCATTCAATCCATAACTACTAGATGACAAAAGGCAGGGATTAAGTTTTCAATGTTCCATATTAGGGGAAAAAAAAAAAAAAAGGCTTCTTTGTAAGAAGGTGTGCTAGGGACAACTCGCCTGTCCAAAACCCTTTTGCCCATTATGCTTAGTTTGGGCTGAGGTAAATAGTTTAGGTTTTTCCCCCTCTCAGACCTCTGGGCCTTTTCTCTCCAAGCCATTAGGATAGAAAAGAGAAACCCGTTTTAAAGTGAAGCCCACAGACCACCCCATTCTTCCCCAACCCAGCCATTTAGTTCAGCCAAACCGTTGAGTCTCAGGAGGCAGCACTGCAGAGAGGATTAAGGGAGGCTTATGCGTACAGATAATCACTCAGGTAACGCGATCATAGGCTTATGTCCTTTGAAAACAAAAAACACGTGTTAATTTATGTAACATAACCCGCAAACAAGTCTCTAAATCTGTAGAAGAAACTTTTAAGACGGTTAGTTGCTCTGTTTTATACTCTACTACTGATCATTGTGATTTTCCTTGAATAATAATTTCTCTCCCTAAGGTTACCCTCCTTGTCTTTAAAGGGACTACATTAAGTCCATTTTTAATTTATCCTGTTCATTTGCATAAACATAACAAGAGCAGCAAATGATCACTTATGATCTTTAGTTCTGCTTTGCTGGAACTTACCCAAGGAATATTTGGGGTGACCTTCAGTCTGTTCTTCAGGGCACAGAAGCTGTGCCACATATCTGGCATTCATCCTTGCCTGTACACACCTGTTTTTTCCAAGTCTTTCTGGTCTTTCCTTGTGCCTTAAGGTCCCTTCTAGCCATCTTTCAGGAAAACAACCTTCGTTCCTTCCCTGGAAAGATTGCTGTGGACCGCACAACCAACCATGGTACCAGGCCTTTTATCTCACGGGCTTTTATTACCTTTGAAAGTCATTCCCAGTTCCTCAGGGCTTTCTGGTAACAATCTGAGCCCAACTATGTTTCCTTTAGGCTTGACATTCCAGTCAAAGGCTTGGTCAAAAAAAAAAAAAAAAAAAAAGAACCTCTGTTGACAACTGGTCTTATTAGTTCTATGCAAAGGAACTTATGTCATTACTTACTTGCTTAGAATGCCAAACTTCTTTAAAAATAGACTGAGTCCATATTCTGTTGGAAATCAGGTTAAATTACTATTCTCTTAGAACATTGGCAAGGTGAGTATTCTTTAAACAGAGACTGAGTCCATATGGTGTTGAAACACAGGCTGAGTTTGTATTCTGTTAGAACACAGGCTGAGTGTGTATTCTGTTAGAACAGAGGCTGAGTGAGTATACTTTGAACTCAGACTGAGTCCATATTCTGTTGGAACACACTCAGAGTGAGTATTTTTTAATCATGGACTGAGTCCATATTCTGTAAGAACACAAACTGAGTGAGTATTCTTTGAAAATAATCTGAATCCATGTTCTGTAAGAACACAGACTGAGTAGGTATTCTTTAAACGTAGACTGAGTCCATATTCTGTTAGAACAATAGCTGAGTGGGTACTTGTTAAACAAAGACTGAGTCCATATTCTATTGAAATTCAGGCTGGTTGATTATTCCCTTAGAACAGACGCTGAGTGAGTGTTCTTTAAACATAGACTGTGTCCATATTTTGTTAGAACACAGGTAACAGAGAACAGGTGAGCAGCTTGCGCGGCCTCATAGACAAGCCACCCTCGGTGAAGGCAGAAGACAGGTAACAAAGAACAGGTGAGCAGTTTGCTTGGTGAGGTGAACGCGCCCCTCAGGGTGCAGACAGAAACAGGGAACCAAGAACAGGAGAGCCACTTGCTCGGCCTGGTAGACACGCCCCCCGGGGTGAAGGCAGAAGACAGGTAACAGAGAACAGCTGAACAGCTTGCTCGGCCTGGCAGACGGGCCGCTGGATTGAAGGGAAAAGACAATTAACAAAGAATATTCTGTTAGAACATGGACTGACTGAGTATTCTGTTAGAACTCAGGCTGAGTGGGTATTATTTAAACATAAACTGAGTCCATATTATGTTAAAACACAGGCTGAGTGGGTATTCTTTATTTTTTTAATTTTTTTGATTGATTAATTGATTTTTATTTTTTTTATTTTTTTTAATGTTTTTTATTGAGTATATTGGTACAACAGTTCCAATTTTCTCCCCCTTGTTCCCCTCCACACAGCACCCACCTCCCCCAGCAATCCCCCCCAAGTCCATACCCCTGGTTCGTAAAAATTAACTATGCCCCCCCTCTCAAATATTAGGACCCTTTGTAATCTTGTAAAGGACAATGGGCGAAGGTCTCAAGCTCCTCTAGCTGCTTCAAGCTGGACATGGTCGTCGTCCTACCTACCCTTGGGTCCAGAAAACCCTAATAAGAGTGGGGGTGTGGAGGGGAGGGTGGCCTTCCCTCATGGGGAAAGATCGTGCAGACTCCAGGTCAGTTGGCTGTCTCCGGTCAACGGCGTGCTTGGTTTAACAGGCTGGTGTCCTTGTTGTGTTCTGGGGGCAACAGATTTGGCGAAAAGGGTTAAAAGACATCATTCAATCCATAACTACTAGATGACAAAAGGCAGGGATTAAGTTTTCAATGTTCCATATTAGGGAAAAAAAAAAAAAAAAAAGACTTCTTTGTAAGAAGGTGTGCTAGGCACATCTCGCCTGTCCAAAACCCTTTTGCTCATTATACTTAGTTTGGGCTGAGGTAAATAGTTTAGGTTTTTCCCCCTCTCAGACCTCTGGGCCTTTTCTCTCCAAGCCATTAGGATAGAAAAGAGAAACCCGTTTTAAAGTGAAGCCCACAGACCACCCCATTCTTCCCCAACCCAGCCATTTAGTTCAGCCAAACCGTTGAGTCTCAGGAGGCAGCGCTGCAGAGAGGATTAAGTGAGGCTTATGCGTACAGATAATCACTCAGGTAACGCGATCATAGGCTTATGTCCTTTGAAAACAAAAAACACGTGTTAATTTATGTAACATAACCTGCAAACAAGTCTCTAAATCTGTAGAAGAAACTTTTAAGACGGTTAGTTGCTCTGTTTTATACTCTACTACTGATCATTGTGATTTTCCTTGAATAATAATTTTTCTCCCTAAGGTTACCCTCCTTGTCTTTAAAGGGACTACATTAAGTCCATTTTTAATTTATCCTGTTCATTTGCATAAACATAACAAGAGCAGCAAATGATCACTTATGATCTTTAGTTCTGCTTTGCTGGAACTTACCCAAGGAATATTTGGGGTGACCTTCAGTCTGTTCTTCAGGGCACAGAAGCTGTGCCACATATCTGGCATTCATCCTTGCCTGTACACACCTGTTTTTTCCAAGTCTTTCTGGTCTTTCCTTGTGCCTTAAGGTCCCTTCTAGCCATCTTTCAGGAAAACAACCTTCGTTCCTTCCCTGGAAAGATTGCTGTGGACCGCACAACCAACCATGGTACCAGGTCTTTTATCTCACGGGCTTTTATTACCTTTGAAAGTCATTCCCAGTTCCTCAGGGCTTTCTGGTAACAATCTGAGCCCAACTATGTTTCCTTTAGGCTTGACATTCCAGTCAAAGGCTTGGACAAAAAAAAAAAAAAAAAAAAGAACCTCTGTTGACAACTGGTCTTATTAGTTCTATGCAAAGGAACTTATGTCATTACTTACTTGCTTAGAATGCCAAACTTCTTTAAAAATAGACTGAGTCCATATTCTGTTGGAAATCAGGTTAAATTACTATTCTCTTAGAACATTGGCAAGGTGAGTATTCTTTAAACAGAGACTGAGTCCATATGGTGTTGAAACACAGGCTGAGTTTGTATTCTGTTAGAACACAGGCTGAGTGTGTATTCTGTTAGAACAGAGGCTGAGTGAGTATACTTTGAACTCAGACTGAGTCCATATTCTGTTGGAACACACTCAGAGTGAGTATTTTTTAATCATGGACTGAGTCCATATTCTGTAAGAACACAAACTGAGTGAGTATTCTTTGAAAATAATCTGAGTCCATGTTCTGTAAGAACACAGACTGAGTAGGTATTCTTTAAACGTAGACTGAGTCCATATTCTGTTAGAACAATAGCTGAGTGGGTACTTGTTAAACAAAGACTGAGTCCATATTCTATTGAAATTCAGGCTGGTTGATTATTCCCTTAGAACAGACGCTGAGTGAGTGTTCTTTAAACATAGACTGTGTCCATATTTTGTTAGAACACAGGTAACAGAGAACAGGTGAGCAGCTTGCGCGGCCTCATAGACAAGCCACCCTCGGTGAAGGCAGAAGACAGGTAACAAAGAACAGGTGAGCAGTTTGCTTGGTGAGGTGAACGCGCCCCTCGGGGTGCAGACAGAAACAGGGAACCAAGAACAGGAGAGCCACTTGCTCGGCCTGGCAGACAGGCCGCTGGGTTGAAGAGAGAGGACAGGTAATAAAGAACAGCTGAGCAGGTTGCTCGGCCTGGTAGACACGCCCCCCGGGGTGAAGGCAGAAGACAGGTAACAGAGAACAGCTGAGCAGCTTGCTCGGCCTGGCAGACGGGCCGCTGGATTGAAGGGAAAAGACAATTAACAAAGAATATTCTGTTAGAACATGGACTGACTGAGTATTCTGTTAGAACTCAGGCTGAGTGGGTATTATTTAAACATAAACTGAGTCCATATTATGTTAAAACACAGGCTGAGTGGGTATTCTTTATTTTTTTATTTTTTTTGATTGATTAATTGATTTTTATTTTTTTTAATGTTTTTTATTGAGTATATTGTTACAACAGTTCCAATTTTCTTCCCCTTGTTCCTCTCCACACAGCACCCCCCTCCCCCAGCAATCCCCCCCAAGTCCATACCCCTGGTTCGTAAAAATTAACTATGCCCCCCCTCTCAAATATTAGGACCCTTTGTAATCTTGTAAAGGACAATGGGCGAATGTCTCAAGCTCCTCTAACTGCTTCAAGCTGGACATGGTCGTCGTCCTACCTACCCTTGGGTCCAGAAAACCCTAATAAGAGTGGGGGTGTGGAGGGGAGGGTGGCCTTCCCTCATGGGGAAAGATCGTGCAGACTCCAGGTCAGTTGGCTGTCTCCGGTCAACGGCGTGCTTGGTTTAACAGGCTGGTGTCCTTGTTGTGTTCTGGGGGCAACAGATTTGGCGAAAAGGGTTAAAAGACATCATTCAATCCATAACTACTAGATGACAAAAGGCAGGGATTAAGTTTTCAATGTTCCATATTAGGGGAAAAAAAAAAAAAAGGCTTCTTTGTAAGAAGGTGTGCTAGGCACATCTCGCCTGTCCAAAACCCTTTTGCTCATTATGCTTAGTTTGGGCTGAGGTAAATAGTTTAGGTTTTTCCCCCTCTCAGACCTCTGGGCCTTTTCTCTCCAAGCCATTAGGATAGAAAAGAGAAACCCGTTTTAAAGTGAAGCCCACAGACCACCCCATTCTTCCCCAACCCAGCCATTTAGTTCAGCCAAACCGTTGAGTCTCAGGAGGCAGCGCTGCAGAGAGGATTAAGTCAGGCTTATGCGTACAGATAATCACTCAGGTAACGCGATCATAGGCTTATGTCCTTTGAAAACAAAAAACACGTGTTAATTTATGTAACATAACCTGCAAACAAGTCTCTAAATCTGTAGAAGAAACTTTTAAGACGGTTAGTTGCTCTGTTTTATACTCTACTACTGATCATTGTGATTTTCCTTGAATAATAATTTTTCTCCCTAAGGTTACCCTCCTTGTCTTTAAAGGGACTACATTAAGTCCATTTTTAATTTATCCTGTTCATTTGCATAAACATAACAAGAGCAGCAAATGATCACTTATGATCTTTAGTTCTGCTTTGCTGGAACTTACCCAAGGAATATTTGGGGTGACCTTCAGTCTGTTCTTCAGGGCACAGAAGCTGTGCCACATATCTGGCATTCATCCTTGCCTGTACACACCTGTTTTTTCCAAGTCTTTCTGGTCTTTCCTTGTGCCTTAAGGTCCCTTCTAGCCATCTTTCAGGAAAACAACCTTCGTTCCTTCCCTGGAAAGATTGCTGTGGACCGCACAACCAACCATGGTACCAGGTCTTTTATCTCACGGGCTTTTATTACCTTTGAAAGTCATTCCCAGTTCCTCAGGGCTTTCTGGTAACAATCTGAGCCCAACTATGTTTCCTTTAGGCTTGACATTCCAGTCAAAGACTTGGTCAAAAAAAAAAAAAAAAAAGAACCTCTGTTGACAACTGGTCTTATTAGTTCTATGCAAAGGAACTTATGTCATTACTTACTTGCTTAGAATGCCAAACTTCTTTAAAAATAGACTGAGTCCATATTCTGTTGGAAATCAGGTTAAATTACTATTCTCTTAGAACATTGGCAAGGTGAGTATTCTTTAAACAGAGACTGAGTCCATAAGGTGTTGAAACACAGGCTGAGTGTGTATTCTGTTAGAACACAGGCTGAGTGTGTATTCTGTTAGAACAGAGGCTGAGTGAGTATACTTTGAACTCAGACTGAGTCCATATTCTGTTGGAACACACTCAGAGTGAGTATTTTTTAGTCATGGACTGAGTCCATATTCTGTAAGAACACAAACTGAGTGAGTATTCTTTGAAAATAATCTGAGTCCATATTCTGTAAGAACACAGACTGAGTAGGTATTCTTTAAACGTAGACTGAGTCCATATTCTGTTAGAACAAAAGCTGAGTGGGTACTTTTTAAACAAAGTCTGAGTCCATATTCTGTAAGAACACAAACTGAGTGAGTATTCTTTGAAAATAATCTGAGTCCATGTTCTGTAAGAACACAGACTGAGTAGGTATTCTTTAAACGTAGACTGAATCCATATTCTGTTAGAACAATAGCTGAGTGGGTACTTGTTAAACAAAGACTGAGTCCATATTCTATTGAAATTCAGGCTGGTTGATTATTCCCTTAGAACAGAGGCTGAGTGAGTGTTCTTTAAACATAGACTGTGTCCATATTTTGTTAGAACACAGGTAACAGAGAACAGGTGAGCAGCTTGCGCGGCCTCATAGACAAGCCACCCTCGGTGAAGGGAGAAGACAGGTAACAAAGAACAGGTGAGCAGTTTGCTTGGTGAGGTGAACGCGCCCCTCGGGGTGCAGACAGAAACAGGGAACCAAGAACAGGAGAGCCACTTGCTCGGCCTGGCAGACAGGCCGCTGGGTTGAAGAGAGAGGACAGGTAATAAAGAACAGCTGAGCAGGTTGCTCGGCCTGGTAGACACGCCCCCCGGGGTGAAGGCAGAAGACAGGTAACAGAGAACAGCTGAGCAGCTTGCTCGGCCTGGCAGACGGGCCGCTGGATTGAAGGGAAAAGACAATTAACAAAGAATATTCTGTTAGAACATGGACTGACTGAGTATTCTGTTAGAACTCAGGCTGAGTGGGTATTATTTAAACATAAACTGAGTCCATATTATGTTAAAACACAGGCTGAGTGGGTATTCTTTATTTTTTTAATTTTTTTGATTGATTAATTGATTTTTATTTTTTTTATTTTTTTTAAAGTTTTTTATTGAGTATATTGTTACAACAGTTCCAATTTTCTCCCCCTTGTTCCCCTCCACACAGCACCCCCCTCCCCCAGCAATCCCCCCCAAGTCCATACCCCTGTTCGTAAAAATTAACTATCCCCCCCCTCTCAAATAGTAGGACCCTTTGTAATCTTGTAAAGGACAATGGGCGAAGGTCTCAAGCTCCTCTAGCTGCTTCAAGCTGGACATGGTCGTCGTCCTACCTACCCTTGGGTCCAGAAAACCCTAATAAGAGTGGGGGTGTGGAGGGGAGGGTGGCCTTCCCTCATGGGGAAAGATCGTGCAGACTCCAGGTCAGTTGGCTGTCTCCGGTCAACGGCGTGCTTGGTTTAACAGGCTGGTGTCCTTGTTGTGTTCTGGGGGCAACAGATTTGGCGAAAAGGGTTAAAAGACATCATTCAATCCATAACTACTAGATGACAAAAGGCAGGGATTAAGTTTTCAATGTTCCATATTAGGGGAAAAAAAAAAAAAAAGGCTTCTTTGTAAGAAGGTGTGCTAGGCACATCTCGCCTGTCCAAAACCCTTTTGCCCATTATACTTAGTTTGGGCTGAGGTAAATAGTTTAGGTTTTTCCCCCTCTCAGACCTCTGGGCCTTTTCTCTCCAAGCCATTAGGATAGAAAAGAGAAACCCGTTTTAAAGTGAAGCCCACAGACCACCCCATTCTTCCCCAACCCAGCCATTTAGTTCAGCCAAACCGTTGAGTCTCAGGAGGCAGCGCTGCAGAGAGGATTAAGTGAGGCTTATGCATACAGATAATCACTCAGGTAACGCGATCATAGGCTTATGTCCTTTGAAAACAAAAAACACGTGTTAATTTATGTAACATAACCCGTAAACAAGTCTCTAAATCTGTAGAAGAAACTTTTAAGACGGTTAGTTGCTCTGTTTTATACTCTACTACTGATCATTGTGATTTTCCTTGAATAATAATTTTTCTCCCTAAGGTTACCCTCCTTGTCTTTAAAGGGACTACATTAAGTCCATTTTTAATTTATCCTGTTCATTTGCATAAACATAACAAGAGCAGCAAATGATCACTTATGATCTTTAGTTCTGCTTTGCTAGAACTTACCCAAGGAATATTTGGGGTGACCTTCAGTCTGTTCTTCAGGGCACAGAAGCTGTGCCACATATCTGGCATTCATCCTTGCCTGTACACACCTGTTTTTTCCAAGTCTTTCTGGTCTTTCCTTGTGCCTTAAGGTCCCTTCTAGCCATCTTTCAGGAAAACAACCTTCGTTCCTTCCCTGGAAAGATTGCTGTGGACCGCACAACCAACCATGGTACCAGGCCTTTTATCTCACGGGCTTTTATTACCTTTGAAAGTCATTCCCAGTTCCTCAGGACTTTCTGGTAACAATCTGAGCCCAACTATGTTTCCTTTAGGCTTGACATTCCAGTCAAAGGCTTGGTCAAAAAAAAAAAAAAAAAAGAACCTCTGTTGACAACTGGTCTTATTAGTTCTATGCAAAGGAACTTATGTCATTACTTACTTGCTTAGAATGCCAAACTTCTTTAAAAATAGACTGAGTCCATATTCTGTTGGAAATCAGGTTAAATTACTATTCTCTTAGAACATTGGCAAGGTGAGTATTCTTTAAACAGAGACTGAGTCCATAAGGTGTTGAAACACAGGCTGAGTGTGTATTCTGTTAGAACACAGGCTGAGTGTGTATTCTGTTAGAACAGAGGCTGAGTGAGTATACTTTGAACTCAGACTGAGTCCATATTCTGTTGGAACACACTCAGAGTGAGTATTTTTTAGTCATGGACTGAGTCCATATTCTGTAAGAACACAAACTGAGTGAGTATTCTTTGAAAATAATCTGAGTCCATATTCTGTAAGAACACAGACTGAGTAGGTATTCTTTAAACGTAGACTGAGTCCATATTCTGTTAGAACAAAAGCTGAGTGGGTACTTTTTAAACAAAGTCTGAGTCCATATTCTGTAAGAACACAAACTGAGTGAGTATTCTTTGAAAATAATCTGAGTCCATGTTCTGTAAGAACACAGACTGAGTAGGTATTCTTTAAACGTAGACTGAATCCATATTCTGTTAGAACAATAGCTGAGTGGGTACTTGTTAAACAAAGACTGAGTCCATATTCTATTGAAATTCAGGCTGGTTGATTATTCCCTTAGAACAGAGGCTGAGTGAGTGTTCTTTAAACATAGACTGTGTCCATATTTTGTTAGAACACAGGTAACAGAGAACAGGTGAGCAGCTTGCGCGGCCTCATAGACAAGCCACCCTCGGTGAAGGGAGAAGACAGGTAACAAAGAACAGGTGAGCAGTTTGCTTGGTGAGGTGAACGCGCCCCTCGGGGTGCAGACAGAAACAGGGAACCAAGAACAGGAGAGCCACTTGCTCGGCCTGGCAGACAGGCCGCTGGGTTGAAGAGAGAGGACAGGTAATAAAGAACAGCTGAGCAGGTTGCTCGGCCTGGTAGACACGCCCCCCGGGGTGAAGGCAGAAGACAGGTAACAGAGAACAGCTGAGCAGCTTGCTCGGCCTGGCAGACGGGCCGCTGGATTGAAGGGAAAAGACAATTAACAAAGAATATTCTGTTAGAACATGGACTGACTGAGTATTCTGTTAGAACTCAGGCTGAGTGGGTATTATTTAAACATAAACTGAGTCCATATTATGTTAAAACACAGGCTGAGTGGGTATTCTTTATTTTTTTAATTTTTTTGATTGATTAATTGATTTTTATTTTTTTTATTTTTTTTAAAGTTTTTTATTGAGTATATTGTTACAACAGTTCCAATTTTCTCCCCCTTGTTCCCCTCCACACAGCACCCCCCTCCCCCAGCAATCCCCCCCAAGTCCATACCCCTGTTCGTAAAAATTAACTATCCCCCCCCTCTCAAATAGTAGGACCCTTTGTAATCTTGTAAAGGACAATGGGCGAAGGTCTCAAGCTCCTCTAGCTGCTTCAAGCTGGACATGGTCGTCGTCCTACCTACCCTTGGGTCCAGAAAACCCTAATAAGAGTGGGGGTGTGGAGGGGAGGGTGGCCTTCCCTCATGGGGAAAGATCGTGCAGACTCCAGGTCAGTTGGCTGTCTCCGGTCAACGGCGTGCTTGGTTTAACAGGCTGGTGTCCTTGTTGTGTTCTGGGGGCAACAGATTTGGCGAAAAGGGTTAAAAGACATCATTCAATCCATAACTACTAGATGACAAAAGGCAGGGATTAAGTTTTCAATGTTCCATATTAGGGGAAAAAAAAAAAAAAAGGCTTCTTTGTAAGAAGGTGTGCTAGGCACATCTCGCCTGTCCAAAACCCTTTTGCCCATTATACTTAGTTTGGGCTGAGGTAAATAGTTTAGGTTTTTCCCCCTCTCAGACCTCTGGGCCTTTTCTCTCCAAGCCATTAGGATAGAAAAGAGAAACCCGTTTTAAAGTGAAGCCCACAGACCACCCCATTCTTCCCCAACCCAGCCATTTAGTTCAGCCAAACCGTTGAGTCTCAGGAGGCAGCGCTGCAGAGAGGATTAAGTGAGGCTTATGCATACAGATAATCACTCAGGTAACGCGATCATAGGCTTATGTCCTTTGAAAACAAAAAACACGTGTTAATTTATGTAACATAACCCGTAAACAAGTCTCTAAATCTGTAGAAGAAACTTTTAAGACGGTTAGTTGCTCTGTTTTATACTCTACTACTGATCATTGTGATTTTCCTTGAATAATAATTTTTCTCCCTAAGGTTACCCTCCTTGTCTTTAAAGGGACTACATTAAGTCCATTTTTAATTTATCCTGTTCATTTGCATAAACATAACAAGAGCAGCAAATGATCACTTATGATCTTTAGTTCTGCTTTGCTAGAACTTACCCAAGGAATATTTGGGGTGACCTTCAGTCTGTTCTTCAGGGCACAGAAGCTGTGCCACATATCTGGCATTCATCCTTGCCTGTACACACCTGTTTTTTCCAAGTCTTTCTGGTCTTTCCTTGTGCCTTAAGGTCCCTTCTAGCCATCTTTCAGGAAAACAACCTTCGTTCCTTCCCTGGAAAGATTGCTGTGGACCGCACAACCAACCATGGTACCAGGCCTTTTATCTCACGGGCTTTTATTACCTTTGAAAGTCATTCCCAGTTCCTCAGGACTTTCTGGTAACAATCTGAGCCCAACTATGTTTCCTTTAGGCTTGACATTCCAGTCAAAGGCTTGGTCAAAAAAAAAAAAAAAAAAGAACCTCTGTTGACAACTGGTCTTATTAGTTCTATGCAAAGGAACTTATGTCATTACTTACTTGCTTAGAATGCCAAACTTCTTTAAAAATAGACTGAGTCCATATTCTGTTGGAAATCAGGTTAAATTACTATTCTCTTAGAACATTGGCAAGGTGAGTATTCTTTAAACAGAGACTGAGTCCATAAGGTGTTGAAACACAGGCTGAGTGTGTATTCTGTTAGAACACAGGCTGAGTGTGTATTCTGTTAGAACAGAGGCTGAGTGAGTATACTTTGAACTCAGACTGAGTCCATATTCTGTTGGAACACACTCAGAGTGAGTATTTTTTAATCATGGACTGAGTCCATATTCTGTAAGAACACAAACTGAGTGAGTATTCTTTGAAAATAATCTGAGTCCATATTCTGTAAGAACACAGACTGAGTAGGTATTCTTTAAACGTAGACTGAGTCCATATTCTGTTAGAACAAAAGCTGAGTGGGTACTTTTTAAACAAAGTCTGAGTCCATATTCTGTAAGAACACAAACTGAGTGAGTATTCTTTGAAAATAATCTGAGTCCATGTTCTGTAAGAACACAGACTGAGTAGGTATTCTTTAAACGTAGACTGAATCCATATTCTGTTAGAACAATAGCTGAGTGGGTACTTGTTAAACAAAGACTGAGTCCATATTCTATTGAAATTCAGGCTGGTTGATTATTCCCTTAGAACAGAGGCTGAGTGAGTGTTCTTTAAACATAGACTGTGTCCATATTTTGTTAGAACACAGGTAACAGAGAACAGGTGAGCAGCTTGCGCGGCCTCATAGACAAGCCACCCTCGGTGAAGGGAGAAGACAGGTAACAAAGAACAGGTGAGCAGTTTGCTTGGTGAGGTGAACGCGCCCCTCGGAGTGCAGACAGAAACAGGGAACCAAGAACAGGAGAGCCACTTGCTCGGCCTGGCAGACAGGCCGCTGGGTTGAAGAGAGAGGACAGGTAATAAAGAACAGCTGAGCAGGTTGCTCGGCCTGGTAGACACGCCCCCGGGGTGAAGGCAGAAGACAGGTAACAGAGAACAGCTGAGCAGCTTGCTCGGCCTGGCAGACGGGCCGCTGGATTGAAGGGAAAAGACAATTAACAAAGAATATTCTGTTAGAACATGGACTGACTGAGTATTCTGTTAGAACTCAGGCTGAGTGGGTATTATTTAAACATAAACTGAGTCCATATTATGTTAAAACACAGGCTGAGTGGGTATTCTTTATTTTTTTAATTTTTTTGATTGATTAATTGATTTTTATTTTTTTTATTTTTTTTAAAGTTTTTTATTGAGTATATTGTTACAACAGTTCCAATTTTCTCCCCCTTGTTCCCCTCCACACAGCACCCCCCTCCCCCAGCAATCCCCCCCAAGTCCATACCCCTGTTCGTAAAAATTAACTATCCCCCCCCTCTCAAATAGTAGGACCCTTTGTAATCTTGTAAAGGACAATGGGCGAAGGTCTCAAGCTCCTCTAGCTGCTTCAAGCTGGACATGGTCGTCGTCCTACCTACCCTTGGGTCCAGAAAACCCTAATAAGAGTGGGGGTGTGGAGGGGAGGGTGGCCTTCCCTCATGGGGAAAGATCGTGCAGACTCCAGGTCAGTTGGCTGTCTCCGGTCAACGGCGTGCTTGGTTTAACAGGCTGGTGTCCTTGTTGTGTTCTGGGGGCAACAGATTTGGCGAAAAGGGTTAAAAGACATCATTCAATACATAACTACTAGATGACAAAAGGCAGGGATTAAGTTTTCAATGTTCCATATTAGGGGAAAAAAAAAAAAAAAGGCTTCTTTGTAAGAAGGTGTGCTAGGCACATCTCGCCTGTCCAAAACCCTTTTGCCCATTATACTTAGTTTGGGCTGAGGTAAATAGTTTAGGTTTTTCCCCCTCTCAGACCTCTGGGCCTTTTCTCTCCAAGCCATTAGGATAGAAAAGAGAAACCCGTTTTAAAGTGAAGCCCACAGACCACCCCATTCTTCCCCAACCCAGCCATTTAGTTCAGCCAAACCGTTGAGTCTCAGGAGGCAGCGCTGCAGAGAGGATTAAGTGAGGCTTATGCGTACAGATAATCACTCAGGTAACGCGATCATAGGCTTATGTCCTTTGAAAACAAAAAACACGTGTTAATTTATGTAACATAACCTGCAAACAAGTCTCTAAATCTGTAGAAGAAACTTTTAAGACGGTTAGTTGCTCTGTTTTATACTCTACTACTGATCATTGTGATTTTCCTTGAATAATAATTTTTCTCCCTAAGGTTACCCTCCTTGTCTTTAAAGGGACTACATTAAGTCCATTTTTAATTTATCCTGTTCATTTGCATAAACATAACAAGAGCAGCAAATGATCACTTATGATCTTTAGTTCTGCTTTGCTAGAACTTACCCAAGGAATATTTGGGGTGACCTTCAGTCTGTTCTTCAGGGCACAGAAGCTGTTCCACATATCTGGCATTCATCCTTGCCTGTACACACCTGTTTTTTCCAAGTCTTTCTGGTCTTTCCTTGTGCCTTAAGGTCCCTTCTAGCCATCTTTCAGGAAAACAACCTTCGTTCCTTCCCTGGAAAGATTGCTGTGGACCGCACAACCAACCATGGTACCAGGCCTTTTATCTCACGGGCTTTTATTACCTTTGAAAGTCATTCCCAGTTCCTCAGGACTTTCTGGTAACAATCTGAGCCCAACTATGTTTCCTTTAGGCTTGACATTCCAGTCAAAGGCTTGGTCAAAAAAAAAAAAAAAAAAGAACCTCTGTTGACAACTGGTCTTATTAGTTCTATGCAAAGGAACTTATGTCATTACTTACTTGCTTAGAATGCCAAACTTCTTTAAAAATAGACTGAGTCCATATTCTGTTGGAAATCAGGTTAAATTACTATTCTCTTAGAACATTGGCAAGGTGAGTATTCTTTAAACAGAGACTGAGTCCATAAGGTGTTGAAACACAGGCTGAGTGTGTATTCTGTTAGAACACAGGCTGAGTGTATATTCTGTTAGAACAGAGGCTGAGTGAGTATACTTTGAACTCAGACTGAGTCCATATTCTGTTGGAACACACTCAGAGTGAGTATTTTTTAGTCATGGACTGAGTCCATATTCTGTAAGAACACAAACTGAGTGAGTATTCTTTGAAAATAATCTGAGTCCATATTCTGTAAGAACACAGACTGAGTAGGTATTCTTTAAACGTAGACTGAGTCCATATTCTGTTAGAACAAAAGCTGAGTGGGTACTTTTTAAACAAAGTCTGAGTCCATATTCTGTAAGAACACAAACTGAGTGAGTATTCTTTGAAAATAATCTCAGTCCATGTTCTGTAAGAACACAGACTGAGTAGGTATTCTTTAAACGTAGACTGAATCCATATTCTGTTAGAACAATAGCTGAGTGGGTACTTGTTAAACAAAGACTGAGTCCATATTCTATTGAAATTCAGGCTGGTTGATTATTCCCTTAGAACAGAGGCTGAGTGAGTGTTCTTTAAACATAGACTGTGTCCATATTTTGTTAGAACACAGGTAACAGAGAACAGGTGAGCAGCTTGCGCGGCCTCATAGACAAGCCACCCTCGGTGAAGGCAGAAGACAGGTAACAAAGAACAGGTGAGCAGTTTGCTTGGTGAGGTGAACGCGCCCCTCGGGGTGCAGACAGAAACAGGGAACCAAGAACAGGAGAGCCACTTGCTCGGCCTGGCAGACAGGCCGCTGGGTTGAAGAGAGAGGACAGGTAATAAAGAACAGCTGAGCAGGTTGCTCGGCCTGGTAGACACGCCCCCGGGGTGAAGGCAGAAGACAGGTAACAGAGAACAGCTGAGCAGCTTGCTCGGCCTGGCAGACGGGCCGCTGGATTGAAGGGAAAAGACAATTAACAAAGAATATTCTGTTAGAACATGGACTGACTGAGTATTCTGTTAGAACTCAGGCTGAGTGGGTATTATTTAAACATAAACTGAGTCCATATTATGTTAAAACACAGGCTGAGTGGGTATTCTTTATTTTTTTAATTTTTTTGATTGATTAATTGATTTTTATTTTTTTTATTTTTTTTAAAGTTTTTTATTGAGTATATTGTTACAACAGTTCCAATTTTCTCCCCCTTGTTCCCCTCCACACAGCACCCCCCTCCCCCAGCAATCCCCCCAAGTCCATACCCCTGTTCGTAAAAATTAACTATCCCCCCCCTCTCAAATATTAGGACCCTTTGTAATCTTGTAAAGGACAATGGGCGAAGGTCTCAAGCTCCTCTAGCTGCTTCAAGCTGGACATGGTCGTCGTCCTACCTACCCTTGGGTCCAGAAAACCCTAATAAGAGTGGGGGTGTGGAGGGGAGGGTGGCCTTCCCTCATGGGGAAAGATCGTGCAGACTCCAGGTCAGTTGGCTGTCTCCGGTCAACGGCGTGCTTGGTTTAACAGGCTGGTGTCCTTGTTGTGTTCTGGGGGCAACAGATTTGGCGAAAAGGGTTAAAAGACATCATTCAATCCATAACTACTAGATGACAAAAGGCAGGGATTAAGTTTTCAATGTTCCATATTAGGGGAAAAAAAAAAAAAAAGGCTTCTTTGTAAGAAGGTGTGCTAGGCACATCTCGCCTGTCCAAAACCCTTTTGCCCATTATACTTAGTTTGGGCTGAGGTAAATAGTTTAGGTTTTTCCCCCTCTCAGACCTCTGGGCCTTTTCTCTCCAAGCCATTAGGATAGAAAAGAGAAACCCGTTTTAAAGTGAAGCCCACAGACCACCCCATTCTTCCCCAACCCAGCCATTTAGTTCAGCCAAACCGTTGAGTCTCAGGAGGCAGCGCTGCAGAGAGGATTAAGTGAGGCTTATGCGTACAGATAATCACTCAGGTAACGCGATCATAGGCTTATGTCCTTTGAAAACAAAAAACACGTGTTAATTTATGTAACATAACCCGCAAACAAGTCTCTAAATCTGTAGAAGAAACTTTTAAGACGGTTAGTTGCTCTGTTTTATACTCTACTACTGATCATTGTGATTTTCCTTGAATAATAATTTTTCTCCCTAAGGTTACCCTCCTTGTCTTTAAAGGGACTACATTAAGTCCATTTTTAATTTATCCTGTTCATTTGCATAAACATAACAAGAGCAGCAAATGATCACTTATGATCTTTAGTTCTGCTTTGCTGGAACTTACCCAAGGAATATTTGGGGTGACCTTCAGTCTGTTCTTCAGGGCACAGAAGCTGTGCCACATATCTGGCATTCATCCTTGCCTGTACACACCTGTTTTTTCCAAGTCTTTCTGGTCTTTCCTTGTGCCTTAAGGTCCCTTCTAGCCATCTTTCAGGAAAACAACCTTCGTTCCTTCCCTGGAAAGATTGCTGTGGACCGCACAACCAACCATGGTACCAGACCTTTTATCTCACGGGCTTTTGTTACCTTTGAAAGTCATTCCCAGTTCCTCAGGGCTTTCTGGTAACAATCTGAGCCCAACTATGTTTCCTTTAGGCTTGACATTCCAGTCAAAGGCTTGGTCAAAAAAAAAAAAAAAAAAGAACCTCTGTTGACAACTGGTCTTATTAGTTCTATGCAAAGGAACTTATGTCATTACTTACTTGCTTAGAATGCCAAACTTCTTTAAAAATAGACTGAGTCCATATTCTGTTGGAAATCAGGTTAAATTACTATTCTCTTAGAACATTGGCAAGGTGAGTATTCTTTAAACAGAGACTGAGTCCATAAGGTGTTGAAACACAGGCTGAGTGTGTATTCTGTTAGAACACAGGCTGAGTGTGTATTCTGTTAGAACAGAGGCTGAGTGAGTATACTTTGAACTCAGACTGAGTCCATATTCTGTTGGAACACACTCAGAGTGAGTATTTTTTAGTCATGGACTGAGTCCATATTCTGTAAGAACACAAACTGAGTGAGTATTCTTTGAAAATAATCTGAGTCCATATTCTGTAAGAACACAGACTGAGTAGGTATTCTTTAAACGTAGACTGAGTCCATATTCTGTTAGAACAAAAGCTGAGTGGGTACTTTTTAAACAAAGTCTGAGTCCATATTCTGTAAGAACACAAACTGAGTGAGTATTCTTTGAAAATAATCTCAGTCCATGTTCTGTAAGAACACAGACTGAGTAGGTATTCTTTAAACGTAGACTGAATCCATATTCTGTTAGAACAATAGCTGAGTGGGTACTTGTTAAACAAAGACTGAGTCCATATTCTATTGAAATTCAGGCTGGTTGATTATTCCCTTAGAACAGAGGCTGAGTGAGTGTTCTTTAAACATAGACTGTGTCCATATTTTGTTAGAACACAGGTAACAGAGAACAGGTGAGCAGCTTGCGCGGCCTCATAGACAAGCCACCCTCGGTGAAGGGAGAAGACAGGTAACAAAGAACAGGTGAGCAGTTTGCTTGGTGAGGTGAACGCGCCCCTCGGGGTGCAGACAGAAACAGGGAACCAAGAACAGGAGAGCCACTTGCTCGGCCTGGCAGACAGGCCGCTGGGTTGAAGAGAGAGGACAGGTAATAAAGAACAGCTGAGCAGGTTGCTCGGCCTGGTAGACACGCCCCCGGGGTGAAGGCAGAAGACAGGTAACAGAGAACAGCTGAGCAGCTCGCTCGGCCTGGCAGACGGGCCGCTGGATTGAAGGGAAAAGACAATTAACAAAGAATATTCTGTTAGAACATGGACTGACTGAGTATTCTGTTAGAACTCAGGCTGAGTGGGTATTATTTAAACATAAACTGAGTCCATATTATGTTAAAACACAGGCTGAGTGGGTATTCTTTATTTTTTTAATTTTTTTGATTGATTAATTGATTTTTATTTTTTTTATTTTTTTTAAAGTTTTTTATTGAGTATATTGTTACAACAGTTCCAATTTTCTCCCCCTTGTTCCCCTCCACACAGCACCCCCCTCCCCCAGCAATCCCCCCCAAGTCCATACCCCTGTTCGTAAAAATTAACTATCCCCCCCCTCTCAAATAGTAGGACCCTTTGTAATCTTGTAAAGGACAATGGGCGAAGGTCTCAAGCTCCTCTAGCTGCTTCAAGCTGGACATGGTCGTCGTCCTACCTACCCTTGGGTCCAGAAAACCCTAATAAGAGTGGGGGTGTGGAGGGGAGGGTGGCCTTCCCTCATGGGGAAAGATCGTGCAGACTCCAGGTCAGTTGGCTGTCTCCGGTCAACGGCGTGCTTGGTTTAACAGGCTGGTGTCCTTGTTGTGTTCTGGGGGCAACAGATTTGGCGAAAAGGGTTAAAAGACATCATTCAATACATAACTACTAGATGACAAAAGGCAGGGATTAAGTTTTCAATGTTCCATATTAGGGGAAAAAAAAAAAAAAAGGCTTCTTTGTAAGAAGGTGTGCTAGGCACATCTCGCCTGTCCAAAACCCTTTTGCCCATTATACTTAGTTTGGGCTGAGGTAAATAGTTTAGGTTTTTCCCCCTCTCAGACCTCTGGGCCTTTTCTCTCCAAGCCATTAGGATAGAAAAGAGAAACCCGTTTTAAAGTGAAGCCCACAGACCACCCCATTCTTCCCCAACCCAGCCATTTAGTTCAGCCAAACCGTTGAGTCTCAGGAGGCAGCGCTGCAGAGAGGATTAAGTGAGGCTTATGCGTACAGATAATCACTCAGGTAACGCGATCATAGGCTTATGTCCTTTGAAAACAAAAAACACGTGTTAATTTATGTAACATAACCTGCAAACAAGTCTCTAAATCTGTAGAAGAAACTTTTAAGACGGTTAGTTGCTCTGTTTTATACTCTACTACTGATCATTGTGATTTTCCTTGAATAATAATTTTTCTCCCTAAGGTTACCCTCCTTGTCTTTAAAGGGACTACATTAAGTCCATTTTTAATTTATCCTGTTCATTTGCATAAACATAACAAGAGCAGCAAATGATCACTTATGATCTTTAGTTCTGCTTTGCTAGAACTTACCCAAGGAATATTTGGGGTGACCTTCAGTCTGTTCTTCAGGGCACAGAAGCTGTTCCACATATCTGGCATTCATCCTTGCCTGTACACACCTGTTTTTTCCAAGTCTTTCTGGTCTTTCCTTGTGCCTTAAGGTCCCTTCTAGCCATCTTTCAGGAAAACAACCTTCGTTCCTTCCCTGGAAAGATTGCTGTGGACCGCACAACCAACCATGGTACCAGGCCTTTTATCTCACGGGCTTTTATTACCTTTGAAAGTCATTCCCAGTTCCTCAGGACTTTCTGGTAACAATCTGAGCCCAACTATGTTTCCTTTAGGCTTGACATTCCAGTCAAAGGCTTGGTCAAAAAAAAAAAAAAAAAAGAACCTCTGTTGACAACTGGTCTTATTAGTTCTATGCAAAGGAACTTATGTCATTACTTACTTGCTTAGAATGCCAAACTTCTTTAAAAATAGACTGAGTCCATATTCTGTTGGAAATCAGGTTAAATTACTATTCTCTTAGAACATTGGCAAGGTGAGTATTCTTTAAACAGAGACTGAGTCCATAAGGTGTTGAAACACAGGCTGAGTGTGTATTCTGTTAGAACACAGGCTGAGTGTATATTCTGTTAGAACAGAGGCTGAGTGAGTATACTTTGAACTCAGACTGAGTCCATATTCTGTTGGAACACACTCAGAGTGAGTATTTTTTAGTCATGGACTGAGTCCATATTCTGTAAGAACACAAACTGAGTGAGTATTCTTTGAAAATAATCTGAGTCCATATTCTGTAAGAACACAGACTGAGTAGGTATTCTTTAAACGTAGACTGAGTCCATATTCTGTTAGAACAAAAGCTGAGTGGGTACTTTTTAAACAAAGTCTGAGTCCATATTCTGTAAGAACACAAACTGAGTGAGTATTCTTTGAAAATAATCTCAGTCCATGTTCTGTAAGAACACAGACTGAGTAGGTATTCTTTAAACGTAGACTGAATCCATATTCTGTTAGAACAATAGCTGAGTGGGTACTTGTTAAACAAAGACTGAGTCCATATTCTATTGAAATTCAGGCTGGTTGATTATTCCCTTAGAACAGAGGCTGAGTGAGTGTTCTTTAAACATAGACTGTGTCCATATTTTGTTAGAACACAGGTAACAGAGAACAGGTGAGCAGCTTGCGCGGCCTCATAGACAAGCCACCCTCGGTGAAGGCAGAAGACAGGTAACAAAGAACAGGTGAGCAGTTTGCTTGGTGAGGTGAACGCGCCCCTCGGGGTGCAGACAGAAACAGGGAACCAAGAACAGGAGAGCCACTTGCTCGGCCTGGCAGACAGGCCGCTGGGTTGAAGAGAGAGGACAGGTAATAAAGAACAGCTGAGCAGGTTGCTCGGCCTGGTAGACACGCCCCCGGGGTGAAGGCAGAAGACAGGTAACAGAGAACAGCTGAGCAGCTTGCTCGGCCTGGCAGACGGGCCGCTGGATTGAAGGGAAAAGACAATTAACAAAGAATATTCTGTTAGAACATGGACTGACTGAGTATTCTGTTAGAACTCAGGCTGAGTGGGTATTATTTAAACATAAACTGAGTCCATATTATGTTAAAACACAGGCTGAGTGGGTATTCTTTATTTTTTTAATTTTTTTGATTGATTAATTGATTTTTATTTTTTTTATTTTTTTTAAAGTTTTTTATTGAGTATATTGTTACAACAGTTCCAATTTTCTCCCCCTTGTTCCCCTCCACACAGCACCCCCCTCCCCCAGCAATCCCCCCAAGTCCATACCCCTGTTCGTAAAAATTAACTATCCCCCCCCTCTCAAATATTAGGACCCTTTGTAATCTTGTAAAGGACAATGGGCGAAGGTCTCAAGCTCCTCTAGCTGCTTCAAGCTGGACATGGTCGTCGTCCTACCTACCCTTGGGTCCAGAAAACCCTAATAAGAGTGGGGGTGTGGAGGGGAGGGTGGCCTTCCCTCATGGGGAAAGATCGTGCAGACTCCAGGTCAGTTGGCTGTCTCCGGTCAACGGCGTGCTTGGTTTAACAGGCTGGTGTCCTTGTTGTGTTCTGGGGGCAACAGATTTGGCGAAAAGGGTTAAAAGACATCATTCAATCCATAACTACTAGATGACAAAAGGCAGGGATTAAGTTTTCAATGTTCCATATTAGGGGAAAAAAAAAAAAAAAGGCTTCTTTGTAAGAAGGTGTGCTAGGCACATCTCGCCTGTCCAAAACCCTTTTGCCCATTATACTTAGTTTGGGCTGAGGTAAATAGTTTAGGTTTTTCCCCCTCTCAGACCTCTGGGCCTTTTCTCTCCAAGCCATTAGGATAGAAAAGAGAAACCCGTTTTAAAGTGAAGCCCACAGACCACCCCATTCTTCCCCAACCCAGCCATTTAGTTCAGCCAAACCGTTGAGTCTCAGGAGGCAGCGCTGCAGAGAGGATTAAGTGAGGCTTATGCGTACAGATAATCACTCAGGTAACGCGATCATAGGCTTATGTCCTTTGAAAACAAAAAACACGTGTTAATTTATGTAACATAACCCGCAAACAAGTCTCTAAATCTGTAGAAGAAACTTTTAAGACGGTTAGTTGCTCTGTTTTATACTCTACTACTGATCATTGTGATTTTCCTTGAATAATAATTTTTCTCCCTAAGGTTACCCTCCTTGTCTTTAAAGGGACTACATTAAGTCCATTTTTAATTTATCCTGTTCATTTGCATAAACATAACAAGAGCAGCAAATGATCACTTATGATCTTTAGTTCTGCTTTGCTGGAACTTACCCAAGGAATATTTGGGGTGACCTTCAGTCTGTTCTTCAGGGCACAGAAGCTGTGCCACATATCTGGCATTCATCCTTGCCTGTACACACCTGTTTTTTCCAAGTCTTTCTGGTCTTTCCTTGTGCCTTAAGGTCCCTTCTAGCCATCTTTCAGGAAAACAACCTTCGTTCCTTCCCTGGAAAGATTGCTGTGGACCGCACAACCAACCATGGTACCAGACCTTTTATCTCACGGGCTTTTGTTACCTTTGAAAGTCATTCCCAGTTCCTCAGGGCTTTCTGGTAACAATCTGAGCCCAACTATGTTTCCTTTAGGCTTGACATTCCAGTCAAAGGCTTGGTCAAAAAAAAAAAAAAAAGAACCTCTGTTGACAACTGGTCTTATTAGTTCTATGCAAAGGAACTTATGTCATTACTTACTTGCTTAGAATGCCAAACTTCTTTAAAAATAGACTGAGTCCATATTCTGTTGGAAATCAGGTTAAATTACTATTCTCTTAGAACATTGGCAAGGTGAGTATTCTTTAAACAGAGACTGAGTCCATAAGGTGTTGAAACACAGGCTGAGTGTGTATTCTGTTAGAACACAGGCTGAGTGTGTATTCTGTTAGAACAGAGGCTGAGTGAGTATACTTTGAACTCAGACTGAGTCCATATTCTGTTGGAACACACTCAGAGTGAGTATTTTTTAGTCATGGACTGAGTCCATATTCTGTAAGAACACAAACTGAGTGAGTATTCTTTGAAAATAATCTGAGTCCATATTCTGTAAGAACACAGACTGAGTAGGTATTCTTTAAACGTAGACTGAGTCCATATTCTGTTAGAACAAAAGCTGAGTGGGTACTTTTTAAACAAAGTCTGAGTCCATATTCTGTAAGAACACAAACTGAGTGAGTATTCTTTGAAAATAATCTGAGTCCATGTTCTGTAAGAACACAGACTGAGTAGGTATTCTTTAAACGTAGACTGAATCCATATTCTGTTAGAACAATAGCTGAGTGGGTACTTGTTAAACAAAGACTGAGTCCATATTCTATTGAAATTCAGGCTGGTTGATTATTCCCTTAGAACAGAGGCTGAGTGAGTGTTCTTTAAACATAGACTGTGTCCATATTTTGTTAGAACACAGGTAACAGAGAACAGGTGAGCAGCTTGCGCGGCCTCATAGACAAGCCACCCTCGGTGAAGGGAGAAGACAGGTAACAAAGAACAGGTGAGCAGTTTGCTTGGTGAGGTGAACGCGCCCCTCGGGGTGCAGACAGAAACAGGGAACCAAGAACAGGAGAGCCACTTGCTCGGCCTGGCAGACAGGCCGCTGGGTTGAAGAGAGAGGACAGGTAATAAAGAACAGCTGAGCAGGTTGCTCGGCCTGGTAGACACGCCCCCGGGGTGAAGGCAGAAGACAGGTAACAGAGAACAGCTGAGCAGCTTGCTCGGCCTGGCAGACGGGCCGCTGGATTGAAGGGAAAAGACAATTAACAAAGAATATTCTGTTAGAACATGGACTGACTGAGTATTCTGTTAGAACTCAGGCTGAGTGGGTATTATTTAAACATAAACTGAGTCCATATTATGTTAAAACACAGGCTGAGTGGGTATTCTTTATTTTTTTAATTTTTTTGATTGATTAATTGATTTTTATTTTTTTTATTTTTTTTAAAGTTTTTTATTGAGTATATTGTTACAACAGTTCCAATTTTCTCCCCCTTGTTCCCCTCCACACAGCACCCCCCTCCCCCAGCAATCCCCCCCAAGTCCATACCCCTGTTCGTAAAAATTAACTATCCCCCCCCTCTCAAATAGTAGGACCCTTTGTAATCTTGTAAAGGACAATGGGCGAAGGTCTCAAGCTCCTCTAGCTGCTTCAAGCTGGACATGGTCGTCGTCCTACCTACCCTTGGGTCCAGAAAACCCTAATAAGAGTGGGGGTGTGGAGGGGAGGGTGGCCTTCCCTCATGGGGAAAGATCGTGCAGACTCCAGGTCAGTTGGCTGTCTCCGGTCAACGGCGTGCTTGGTTTAACAGGCTGGTGTCCTTGTTGTGTTCTGGGGGCAACAGATTTGGCGAAAAGGGTTAAAAGACATCATTCAATCCATAACTACTAGATGACAAAAGGCAGGGATTAAGTTTTCAATGTTCCATATTAGGGGAAAAAAAAAAAAAAAGGCTTCTTTGTAAGAAGGTGTGCTAGGGACATCTCGCCTGTCCAAAACCCTTTTGCCCATTATGCTTAGTTTGGGCTGAGGTAAATAGTTTAGGTTTTTCCCCTTCTCAGACCTCTGGGCCTTTTCTCTCCAAGCCATTAGGATAGAAAAGAGAAACCCGTTTTAAAGTGAAGCCCACAGACCACCCCATTCTTCCCCAACCCAGCCATTTAGTTGAGCCAAACCGTTGAGTCTCAGGAGGCAGCGCTGCAGAGAGGATTAAGGGAGGCTTATGCGTACAGATAATCACTCAGGTAACGCGATCATAGGCTTATGTCCTTTGAAAACAAAAAACACGTGTTAATTTATGTAACATAACCCGCAAACAAGTCTCTAAATCTGTAGAAGAAACTTTTAAGACGGTTAGTTGCTCTGTTTTATACTCTACTACTGATCATTGTGATTTTCCTTGAATAATAATTTTTCTCCCTAAGGTTACCCTCCTTGTCTTTAAAGGGACTATATTAAGTCCATTTTTAATTTATCCTGTTCATTTGCATAAACATAACAAGAGCAGCAAATGATCACTTATGATCTTTAGTTCTGCTTTGCTGGAACTTACCCAAGGAATATTTGGGGTGACCTTCAGTCTGTTCTTCAGGGCACAGAAGCTGTGCCACATATCTGGCATTCATCCTTGCCTGTACACACCTGTTTTTTCCAAGTCTTTCTGGTCTTTCCTTGTGCCTTAAGGTCCCTTCTAGCCATCTTTCAGGAAAACAACCTTCGTTCCTTCCCTGGAAAGATTGCTGTGGACCGCACAACCAACCATGGTACCAGGCCTTTTATCTCACGGGCTTTTATTACCTTTGAAAGTCATTCCCAGTTCCTCAGGGCTTTCTGGTAACAATCTGAGCCCAACTATGTTTCCTTTAGGCTTGACATTCCAGTCAAAGGCTTGGTCAAAAAAAAAAAAAAAAAAAAGAACCTCTGTTGACAACTGGTCTTATTAGTTCTATGCAAAGGAACTTATGTCATTACTTACTTGCTTAGAATGCCAAACTTCTTTAAAAATAGACTGAGTCCATATTCTGTTGGAAATCAGGTTAAATTACTATTCTCTTAGAACATTGGCAAGGTGAGTATTCTTTAAACAGAGACTGAGTCCATATGGTGTTGAAACACAGGCTGAGTGTGTATTCTGTTAGAACACAGGCTGAGTGTGTATTCTGTTAGAACAGAGGCTGAGTGAGTATACTTTGAACTCAGACTGAGTCCATATTCTGTTGGAACACACTCAGAGTGAGTATTTTTTAATCATGGACTGAGTCCATATTCTGTAAGAACACAAACTGAGTGAGTATTCTTTGAAAATAATCTGAGTCCATGTTCTGTAAGAACACAGACTGAGTAGGTATTCTTTAAACGTAGACTGAGTCCATATTCTGTTAGAACAAAAGCTGAGTGGGTACTTTTTAAACAAAGTCTGAGTCCATATTCTGTAAGAACACAGACTGAGTAGGTATTCTTTAAACGTAGAATGAGTCCATATTCTGTTAGAACAAAAGCTGAGTGGGTACTTTTTAAACAAAGACTGAGTCCATATTCTATTGAAATTCAGGCTGGTTGATTATTCCCTTAGAACAGAGGCTGAGTGAGTGTTCTTTAAACATAGACTGTGTCCATATTTTGTTAGAACACAGGTAACAGAGAACAGGTGAGCAGCTTGCGCGGCCTCATAGACAAGCCACCCTCGGTGAAGGCAGAAGACAGGTAACAAAGAACAGGTGAGCAGTTTGCTTGGTGAGGTGAACGCGCCCCTCGGGGTGCAGACAGAAACAGGGAACCAAGAACAGGAGAGCCACTTGCTCGGCCTGGCAGACAGGCCGCTGGGTTGAAGAGAGAGGACAGGTAATAAAGAACAGCTGAGCAGGTTGCTCGGCCTGGTAGACACGCCCCCGGGGTGAAGGCAGAAGACAGGTAACAGAGAACAGCTGAGCAGCTTGCTCGGCCTGGCAGACGGGCCGCTGGATTGAAGGGAAAAGACAATTAACAAAGAATATTCTGTTAGAACATGGACTGACTGAGTATTCTGTTAGAACTCAGGCTGAGTGGGTATTATTTAAACATAAACTGAGTCCATATTATGTTAAAACACAGGCTGAGTGGGTATTCTTTATTTTTTTATTTTTTTTGATTGATTAATTGATTTTTATTTTTTAAAATTTTTTTAATGTTTTTTATTGAGTATATTCTTACAACAGTTCCAATTTTCTCCCCCTTGTTCCCCTCCACACAGCACCCCCCTCCCCCAGCAATCCCCCCCAAGTCCATACCCCTGGTTCATAAAAATTAACTATGCCCCCCCTCTCAAATATTAGGACCCTTTGTAATCTTGTAAAGGACAATGGGCGAAGGTCTCAAGCTCCTCTAGCTGCTTCAAGCTGGACATGGTCGTCGTCCTACCTACCCTTGGGTCCAGAAAACCCTAATAAGAGTGGGGGTGTGGAGGGGAGGGTGGCCTTCCCTCATGGGGAAAGATCGTGCAGACTCCAGGTCAGTTGGCTGTCTCCGGTCAACGGCGTGCTTGGTTTAACAGGCTGGTGTCCTTGTTGTGTTCTGGGGGCAACAGATTTGGCGAAAAGGGTTAAAAGACATCATTCAATCCATAACTACTAGATGACAAAGGGGAGGGATTAAGTTTTCAATGTTCCATATTAGGGAAAAAAAAAAAAAAAAGGCTTCTTTGTAAGAAGGTGTGCTAGGCACATCTCGCCTGTCCAAAACCCTTTTGCCCATTATACTTAGTTTGGGCTGAGGTAAATAGTTTAGGTTTTTCCCCCTCTCAGACCTCTGGGCCTTTTCTCTCCAAGCCATTAGGATAGAAAAGAGAAACCCGTTTTAAAGTGAAGCCCACAGACCACCCCATTCTTCCCCAACCAACCATTTAGTTCAGCCAAACCGTTGAGTCTCAGGAGGCAGCGCTGCAGAGAGGATTAAGTGAGGCTTATGCGTACAGATAATCACTCAGGTAATGCGATCATAGGCTTATGTCCTTTGAAAACAAAAAACACGTGTTAATTTATGTAACATAACCCGCAAACAAGTCTCTAAATCTGTAGAAGAAACTTTTAAGACGGTTAGTTGCTCTGTTTTATACTCTACTACTGATCATTGTGATTTTCCTTGAATAATAATTTTTCTCCCTAAGGTTACCCTCCTTGTCTTTAAAGGGACTACATTAAGTCCATTTTTAATTTATCCTGTTCATTTGCATAAACATAACAAGAGCAGCAAATGATCACTTATGATCTTTAGTTCTGCTTTGCTGGAACTTACCCAAGGAATATTTGGGGTGACCTTCAGTCTGTTCTTCAGGGCACAGAAGCTGTGCCACATATCTGGCATTCATCCTTGCCTGTACACACCTGTTTTTTCCAAGTCTTTCTGGTCTTTCCTTGTGCCTTAAGGTCCCTTCTAGCCATCTTTCAGGAAAACAACCTTCGTTCCTTCCCTGGAAAGATTGCTGTGGACCGCACAACCAACCATGGTACCAGGCCTTTTATCTCACGGGCTTTTATTACCTTTGAAAGTCATTCCCAGTTCCTCAGGGCTTTCTGGTAACAATCTGAGCCCAACTATGTTTCCTTTAGGCTTGACATTCCAGTCAAAGGCTTGGTCAAAAAAAAAAAAAAAAAGAACCTCTGTTGACAACTGGTCTTATTAGTTCTATGCAAAGGAACTTATGTCATTACTTACTTGCTTAGAATGCCAAACTTCTTTAAAAATAGACTGAGTCCATATTCTGTTGGAAATCAGGTTAAATTACTATTCTCTTAGAACATTGGCAAGGTGAGTATTCTTTAAACAGAGACTGAGTCCATATGGTGTTGAAACACAGGCTGAGTGTGTATTCTGTTAGAACACAGGCTGAGTGTGTATTCTGTTAGAACAGAGGCTGAGTGAGTATACTTTGAACTCAGACTGAGTCCATATTCTGTTGGAACACACTCAGAGTGAGTATTTTTTAATCATGGACTGAGTCCATATTCTGTAAGAACACAAACTGAGTGAGTATTCTTTGAAAATAATCTGAGTCCATATTCTGTAAGAACACAGACTGAGTAGGTATTCTTTAAACGTAGACTGAGTCCATATTCTGTTAGAACAAAAGCTGAGTGGGTACTTTTTAAACAAAGTCTGAGTCCATATTCTGTAAGAACACAGACTGAGTAGGTATTCTTTAAACGTAGACTGAGTCCATATTCTGTTAGAACAAAAGCTGAGTGGGTACTTTTTAAACAAAGACTGAGTCCATATTCTATTGAAATTCAGGCTGGTTGATTATTCCCTTAGAACAGAGGCTGAGTGAGTGTTCTTTAAACATAGACTGTGTCCATATTTTGTTAGAACACAGGTAACAGAGAACAGGTGAGCAGCTTGCGCGGCCTCATAGACAAGCCACCCTCGGTGAAGGCAGAAGACAGGTAACAAGGAAGAGGTGAGCAGTTTGCTTGGTGAGGTGAACGCGCCCCTCGGGGTGCAGACAGAAACAGGGAACCAAGAACAGGAGAGCCACTTGCTCGGCCTGGCAGACAGGCCGCTGGGTTGAAGAGAGAGGACAGGTAATAAAGAACAGCTGAGCAGGTTGCTCGGCCTGGTAGACACGCCCCCCGGGGTGAAGGCAGAAGACAGGTAACAGAGAACAGCTGAGCAGCTTGCTCGGCCTGGCAGACGGGCCGCTGGATTGAAGGGAAAAGACAATTAACAAAGAATATTCTGTTAGAACATGGACTGACTGAGTATTCTGTTAGAACTCAGGCTGAGTGGGTATTATTTAAACATAAACTGAGTCCATATTATGTTAAAACACAGGCTGAGTGGGTATTCTTTATTTTTTTATTTTTTTTGATTGATTAATTGATTTTTATTTTTTTAATTTTTTTTAATGTTTTTTATTGAGTATATTGTTACAACAGTTCCAATTTTCTCCCCCTTGTTCCCCTCCACACAGCACCCCCCTCCCCCAGCAATCCCCCCCAAGTCCATACCCCTGGTTCATAAAAATTAACTATGCCCCCCCTCAAATATTAGGACCCTTTGTAATCTTGTAAAGGACAATGGGCGAAGGTCTCAAGCTCCTCTAGCTGCTTCAAGCTGGACATGGTCGTCGTCCTACCTACCCTTGGGTCCAGAAAACCCTAATAAGAGTGGGGGTGTGGAGGGGAGGGTGGCCTTCCCTCATGGGGAAAGATCGTGCAGACTCCAGGTCAGTTGGCTGTCTCCGGTCAACGGCGTGCTTGGTTTAACAGGCTGGTGTCCTTGTTGTGTTCTGGGGGCAACAGATTTGGCGAAAAGGGTTAAAAGACATCATTCAATCCATAACTACTAGATGACAAAAGGCAGGGATTAAGTTTTCAATGTTCCATATTAGGGGAAAAAAAAAAAAAAGGCTTCTTTGTAAGAAGGTGTGCTAGGCACATCTCGCCTGTCCAAAACCCTTTTGCCCATTATACTTAGTTTGGGCTGAGGTAAATAGTTTAGGTTTTTCCCCCTCTCAGACCTCTGGGCCTTTTCTCTCCAAGCCATTAGGATAGAAAAGAGAAACCCGTTTTAAAGTGAAGCCCACAGACCACCCCATTCTTCCCCAACCAACCATTTAGTTCAGCCAAACCGTTGAGTCTCAGGAGGCAGCGCTGCAGAGAGGATTAAGTGAGGCTTATGCGTACAGATAATCACTCAGGTAATGCGATCACAGGCTTATGTCCTTTGAAAACAAAAAACACGTGTTAATTTATGTAACATAACCCGCAAACAAGTCTCTAAATCTGTAGAAGAAACTTTTAAGACGGTTAGTTGCTCTGTTTTATACTCTACTACTGATCATTGTGATTTTCCTTGAATAATAATTTTTCTCCCTAAGGTTACCCTCCTTGTCTTTAAAGGGACTACATTAAGTCCATTTTTAATTTATCCTGTTCATTTGCATAAACATAACAAGAGCAGCAAATGATCACTTATGATCTTTAGTTCTGCTTTGCTGGAACTTACCCAAGGAATATTTGGGGTGACCTTCAGTCTGTTCTTCAGGGCACAGAAGCTGTGCCACATATCTGGCATTCATCCTTGCCTGTACACACCTGTTTTTTCCAAGTCTTTCTGGTCTTTCCTTGTGCCTTAAGGTCCCTTCTAGCCATCTTTCAGGAAAACAACCTTCGTTCCTTCCCTGGAAAGATTGCTGTGGACCGCACAACCAACCATGGTACCAGGCCTTTTATCTCACGGGCTTTTATTACCTTTGAAAGTCATTCCCAGTTCCTCAGGGCTTTCTGGTAACATTCTGAGCCCAACTATGTTTCCTTTAGGCTTGACATTCCAGTCAAAGGCTTGGTCAAAAAAAAAAAAAAAAAAAAAAGAACCTCTGTTGACAACTGGTCTTATTAGTTCTATGCAAAGGAACTTATGTCATTACTTACTTGCTTAGAATGCCAAACTTCTTTAAAAATAGACTGAGTCCATATTCTGTTGGAAATCAGGTTAAATTACTATTCTCTTAGAACATTGGCAAGGTGAGTATTCTTTAAACAGAGACTGAGTCCATATGGTGTTGAAACACAGGCTGAGTGTGTATTCTGTTAGAACACAGGCTGAGTGTGTATTCTGTTAGAACAGAGGCTGAGTGAGTATACTTTGAACTCAGACTGAGTCCATATTCTGTTGGAACACACTCAGAGTGAGTATTTTTTAATCATGGACTGAGTCCATATTCTGTAAGAACACAAACTGAGTGAGTATTCTTTGAAAATAATCTGAGTCCATGTTCTGTAAGAACACAGACTGAGTAGGTATTCTTTAAACCTAGACTGAGTCCATATTCTGTTAGAACAAAAGCTGAGTGGGTACTTTTTAAACAAAGTCTGAGTCCATATTCTGTAAGAACACAAACTGAGTGAGTATTCTTTGAAAATAATCTGAGTCCATGTTCTGTAAGAACACAGACTGAGTAGGTATTCTTTAAACGTAGACTGAATCCATATTCTGTTAGAACAATAGCTGAGTGGGTACTTGTTAAACAAAGACTGAGTCCATATTCTATTGAAATTCAGGCTGGTTGATTATTCCCTTAGAACAGAGGCTGAGTGAGTGTTCTTTAAACATAGACTGTGTCCATATTTTGTTAGAACACAGGTAACAGAGAACAGGTGAGCAGCTTGCGCGGCCTCATAGACAAGCCACCCTCGGTGAAGGCAGAATACAGGTAACAAAGAACAGGTGAGCAGTTTGCTTGGTGAGGTGAACGCGCCCCTCGGGGTGCAGACAGAAACAGGGAACCAAGAACAGGAGAGCCACTTGCTCGGCCTGGCAGACAGGCCGCTGGGTTGAAGAGAGAGGACAGGTAATAAAGAACAGCTGAGCAGGTTGCTCGGCCTGGTAGACACGCCCCCCGGGGTGAAGGCAGAAGACAGGTAACAGAGAACAGCTGAGCAGCTTGCTCGGCCTGGCAGACGGGCCGCTGGATTGAAGGGAAAAGACAATTAACAAAGAATATTCTGTTAGAACATGGACTGACTGAGTATTCTGTTAGAACTCAGGCTGAGTGGGTATTATTTAAACATAAACTGAGTCCATATTATGTTAAAACACAGGCTGAGTGGGTATTCTTTATTTTTTTATTTTTTTTGATTGATTAATTGATTTTTATTTTTTTTATTTTTTTTAAAGTTTTTTTATTGAGTATATTTTTACAACAGTTCCAATTTTCTCCCCCTTGTTCCCCTCCACCCAGCACCCCCCTCCCCCAGCAATCCCCCCCAAGTCCATACCCCTGGTTCGTAAAAATTAACTATGCCCCCCCTCTCAAATATTAGGACCCTTTGTAATCTTGTAAAGGACAATGGGCGAAGGTCTCAAGCTCCTCTAGCTGCTTCAAGCTGGACATGGTCGTCGTCCTACCTACCCTTGGGTCCAGAAAACCCTAATAAGAGTGGGGGTGTGGAGGGGAGGGTGGCCTTCCCTCATGGGGAAAGATCGTGCAGACTCCAGGTCAGTTGGCTGTCTCCGGTCAACGGCGTGCTTGGTTTAACAGGCTGGTGTCCTTGTTGTGTTCTGGGGGCAACAGATTTGGCGAAAAGGGTTAAAAGACATCATTCAATCCATAACTACTAGATGACAAAAGGCAGGGATTAAGTTTTCAATGTTCCATATTAGGGAAAAAAAAAAAAAAAGGCTTCTTTGTAAGAAGGTGTGCTAGGCACATCTCGCCTGTCCAAAACCCTTTTGCCCATTATACTTAGTTTGGGCTGAGGTAAATAGTTTAGGTTTTTCCCCCTCTCAGACCTCTGGGCCTTTTCTCTCCAAGCAATTAGGATAGAAAAGGGAAACCCGTTTTAAAGTGAAGCCCACAGACCACCCCATTCTTCCCCAACCCAGCCATTTAGTTCAGCCAAACCGTTGAGTCTCAGGAGGCAGCGCTGCAGAGAGGATTAAGTGAGGCTTATGCGTACAGATAATCACTCAGGTAACGCGATCATAGGCTTATGTCCTTTGAAAACAAAAAACACGTGTTAATTTATGTAACATAACCCGCAAACAAGTCTCTAAATCTGTAGAAGAAACTTTTAAGATGGTTAGTTGCTCTGTTTTATACTCTACTACTGATCATTGTGATTTTCCTTGAATAATAATTTTTCTCCCTAAGGTTACCCTCCTTGTCTTTAAAGGGACTACATTAAGTCCATTTTTAATTTATCCTGTTCATTTGCATAAACATAACAAGAGCAGCAAATGATCACTTATGATCTTTAGTTCTGCTTTGCTAGAACTTACCCAAGGAATATTTGGGGTGACCTTCAGTCTGTTCTTCAGGGCACAGAAGCTGTTCCACATATCTGGCATTCATCCTTGCCTGTACACACCTGTTTTTTCCAAGTCTTTCTGGTCTTTCCTTGTGCCTTAAGGTCCCTTCTAGCCATCTTTCAGGAAAACAACCTTCGTTCCTTCCCTGGAAAGATTGCTGTGGACCGCACAACCAACCATGGTACCAGGCCTTTTATCTCACGGGCTTTTATTACCTTTGAAAGTCATTCCCAGTTCCTCAGGACTTTCTGGTAACAATCTGAGCCCAACTATGTTTCCTTTAGGCTTGACATTCCAGTCAAAGGCTTGGTCAAAAAAAAAAAAAAAAAAAAGAACCTCTTTTGACAACTGGTCTTATTAGTTCTATGCAAAGGAACTTATGTCATTACTTACTTGCTTAGAATGCCAAACTTCTTTAAAAATAGACTGAGTCCATATTCTGTTGGAAATCAGGTTAAATTACTATTCTCTTAGAACATTGGCAAGGTGAGTATTCTTTAAACAGAGACTGAGTCCATATGGTGTTGAAACACAGGCTGAGTGTGTATTCTGTTAGAACACAGGCTGAGTGTGTATTCTGTTAGAACAGAGGCTGAGTGAGTATACTTTGAACTCAGACTGAGTCCATATTCTGTTGGAACACACTCAGAGTGAGTATTTTTTAATCATGGACTGAGTCCATATTCTGTAAGAACACAAACTGAGTGAGTATTCTTTGAAAATAATCTGAGTCCATACTCTGTAAGAACACAGACTGAGTAGGTATTCTTTAAACGTAGACTGAGTCCATATTCTGTTAGAACAAAAGCTGAGTGGGTACTTTTTAAACAAAGTCTGAGTCCATATTCTGTAAGAACACAAACTGAGTGAGTATTCTTTGAAAATAATCTGAGTCCATGTTCTGTAAGAACACAGACTGAGTAGGTATTCTTTAAACGTAGACTGAATCCATATTCTGTTAGAACAATAGCTGAGTGGGTACTTGTTAAACAAAGACTGAGTCCATATTTTATTGAAATTCAGGCTGGTTGATTATTCCCTTAGAACAGAGGCTGAGTGAGTGTTCTTTAAACATAGACTGTGTCCATATTTTGTTAGAACACAGGTAACAGAGAACAGGTGAGCAGCTTGCGCGGCCTCATAGACAAGCCACCCTCGGTGAAGGCAGAAGACAGGTAACAAAGAACAGGTGAGCAGTTTGCTTGGTGAGGTGAACGCGCCCCTCGGGGTGCAGACAGAAACAGGGAACCAAGAACAGGAGAGCCACTTGCTCGGCCTGGCAGACAGGCCGCTGGGTTGAAGAGAGAGGACAGGTAATAAAGAACAGCTGAGCAGGTTGCTCGGCCTGGTAGACACGCCCCCAAGGTGAAGGCAGAAGACAGGTAACAGAGAACAGCTGAGCAGCTTGCTCGGCCTGGCAGACGGGCCGCTGGATTGAAGGGAAAAGACAATTAACAAAGAATATTCTGTTAGAACATGGACTGACTGAGTATTCTGTTAGAACTCAGGCTGAGTGGGTATTATTTAAACATAAACTGAGTCCATATTATGTTAAAACACAGGCTGAGTGGGTATTCTTTATTTTTTTATTTTTTTTGATTGATTAATTGATTTTTATTTTTTTTATTTTTTTTAAAGTTTTTTTATTGAGTATATTGTTACAACAGTTCCAATTTTCTCCCCCTTGTTCCCCTCCACCCAGCACCCCCCTCCCCCAGCAATCCCCCCCAAGTCCATAACCCTGGTTCGTAAAAATTAACTATGCCCCCCCTCTCAAATATTAGGACCCTTTGTAATCTTGTAAAGGACAATGGGCGAAGGTCTCAAGCTCCTCTAGCTGCTTCAAGCTGGACATGGTCGTCGTCCTACCTACCCTTGGGTCCAGAAAACCCTAATAAGAGTGGGGGTGTGGAGGGGAGGGTGGCCTTCCCTCATGGGGAAAGATCGTGCAGACTCCAGGTCAGTTGGCTGTCTCCGGTCAACGGCGTGCTTGGTTTAACAGGCTGGTGTCCTTGTTGTGTTCTGGGGGCAACAGATTTGGCGAAAAGGGTTAAAAGACATCATTCAATCCATAACTACTAGATGACAAAAGGCAGGGATTAAGTTTTCAATGTTCCATATTAGGGAAAAAAAAAAAAAAAGGCTTCTTTGTAAGAAGGTGTGCTAGGCACATCTCGCCTGTCCAAAACCCTTTTGCCCATTATACTTAGTTTGGGCTGAGGTAAATAGTTTAGGTTTTTCCCCCTCTCAGACCTCTGGGCCTTTTCTCTCCAAGCCATTAGGATAGAAAAGGGAAACCCGTTTTAAAGTGAAGCCCACAGACCACCCCATTCTTCCCCAACCCAGCCATTTAGTTCAGCCAAACCGTTGAGTCTCAGGAGGCAGCGCTGCAGAGAGGATTAAGTGAGGCTTATGCGTACAGATAATCACTCAGGTAACGCGATCATAGGCTTATGTCCTTTGAAAACAAAAAACACGTGTTAATTTATGTAACATAACCCGCAAACAAGTCTCTAAATCTGTAGAAGAAACTTTTAAGACGGTTAGTTGCTCTGTTTTATACTCTACTACTGATCATTGTGATTTTCCTTGAATAATAATTTTTCTCCCTAAGGTTACCCTCCTTGTCTTTAAAGGGACTACATTAAGTCCATTTTTAATTTATCCTGTTCATTTGCATAAACATAACAAGAGCAGCAAATGATCACTTATGATCTTTAGTTCTGCTTTGCTAGAACTTACCCAAGGAATATTTGGGGTGACCTTCAGTCTGTTCTTCAGGGCACAGAAGCTGTGCCACATATCTGGCATTCATCCTTGCCTGTACACACCTGTTTTTTCCAAGTCTTTCTGGTCTTTCCTTGTGCCTTAAGGTCCCTTCTAGCCATCTTTCAGGAAAACAACCTTCGTTCCTTCCCTGGAAAGATTGCTGTGGACCGCACAACCAACCATGGTACCAGGCCTTTTATCTCACGGGCTTTTATTACCTTTGAAAGTCATTCCCAGTTCCTCAGGACTTTCTGGTAACAATCTGAGCCCAACTATGTTTCCTTTAGGCTTGACATTCCAGTCAAAGGCTTGGTCAAAAAAAAAAAAAAAAAAAGAACCTCTGTTGACAACTGGTCTTATTAGTTCTATGCAAAGGAACTTATGTCATTACTTACTTGCTTAGAATGCCAAACTTATTTAAAAATAGACTGAGTCCATATTCTGTTGGAAATCAGGTTAAATTACTATTCTCTTAGAACATTGGCAAGGTGAGTATTCTTTAAACAGAGACTGAGTCCATAAGGTGTTGAAACACAGGCTGAGTGTGTATTCTGTTAGAACACAGGCTGAGTGTGTATTCTGTTAGAACAGAGGCTGAGTGAGTATACTTTGAACTCAGACTGAGTCCATATTCTGTTGGAACACACTCAGAGTGAGTATTTTTTAGTCATGGACTGAGTCCATATTCTGTAAGAACACAAACTGAGTGAGTATTCTTTGAAAATAATCTGAGTCCATATTCTGTAAGAACACAGACTGAGTAGGTATTCTTTAAACGTAGACTGAGTCCATATTCTGTTAGAACAAAAGCTGAGTGGGTACTTTTTAAACAAAGTCTGAGTCCATATTCTGTAAGAACACAAACTGAGTGAGTATTCTTTGAAAATAATCTGAGTCCATGTTCTGTAAGAACACAGACTGAGTAGGTATTCTTTAAACGTAGACTGAATCCATATTCTGTTAGAACAATAGCTGAGTGGGTACTTGTTAAACAAAGACTGAGTCCATATTCTATTGAAATTCAGGCTGGTTGATTATTCCCTTAGAACAGAGGCTGAGTGAGTGTTCTTTAAACATAGACTGTGTCCATATTTTGTTAGAACACAGGTAACAGAGAACAGGTGAGCAGCTTGCGCGGCCTCATAGACAAGCCACCCTCGGTGAAGGGAGAAGACAGGTAACAAAGAACAGGTGAGCAGTTTGCTTGGTGAGGTGAACGCGCCCCTCGGAGTGCAGACAGAAACAGGGAACCAAGAACAGGAGAGCCACTTGCTCGGCCTGGCAGACAGGCCGCTGGGTTGAAGAGAGAGGACAGGTAATAAAGAACAGCTGAGCAGGTTGCTCGGCCTGGTAGACACGCCCCCGGGGTGAAGGCAGAAGACAGGTAACAGAGAACAGCTGAGCAGCTTGCTCGGCCTGGCAGACGGGCCGCTGGATTGAAGGGAAAAGACAATTAACAAAGAATATTCTGTTAGAACATGGACTGACTGAGTATTCTGTTAGAACTCAGGCTGAGTGGGTATTATTTAAACATAAACTGAGTCCATATTATGTTAAAACACAGGCTGAGTGGGTATTCTTTATTTTTTTAATTTTTTTGATTGATTAATTGATTTTTATTTTTTTTATTTTTTTTAAAGTTTTTTATTGAGTATATTGTTACAACAGTTCCAATTTTCTCCCCCTTGTTCCCCTCCACACAGCACCCCCCTCCCCCAGCAATCCCCCCCAAGTCCATACCCCTGTTCGTAAAAATTAACTATCCCCCCCCTCTCAAATAGTAGGACCCTTTGTAATCTTGTAAAGGACAATGGGCGAAGGTCTCAAGCTCCTCTAGCTGCTTCAAGCTGGACATGGTCGTCGTCCTACCTACCCTTGGGTCCAGAAAACCCTAATAAGAGTGGGGGTGTGGAGGGGAGGGTGGCCTTCCCTCATGGGGAAAGATCGTGCAGACTCCAGGTCAGTTGGCTGTCTCCGGTCAACGGCGTGCTTGGTTTAACAGGCTGGTGTCCTTGTTGTGTTCTGGGGGCAACAGATTTGGCGAAAAGGGTTAAAAGACATCATTCAATCCATAACTACTAGATGACAAAAGGCAGGGATTAAGTTTTCAATGTTCCATATTAGGGAAAAAAAAAAAAAAAGGCTTCTTTGTAAGAAGGTGTGCTAGGCACATCTCGCCTGTCCAAAACCCTTTTGCCCATTATACTTAGTTTGGGCTGAGGTAAATAGTTTAGGTTTTTCCCCCTCTCAGACCTCTGGGCCTTTTCTCTCCAAGCCATTAGGATAGAAAAGAGAAACCCGTTTTAAAGTGAAGCCCACAGACCACCCCATTCTTCCCCAACCCAGCCATTTAGTTCAGCCAAACCGTTGAGTCTCAGGAGGCAGCGCTGCAGAGAGGATTAAGTGAGGCTTATGCGTACAGATAATCACTCAGGTAACGCGATCATAGGCTTATGTCCTTTGAAAACAAAAAACACGTGTTAATTTATGTAACATAACCCGCAAACAAGTCTCTAAATCTGTAGAAGAAACTTTTAAGACGGTTAGTTGCTCTGTTTTATACTCTACTACTGATCATTGTGATTTTCCTTGAATAATAATTTTTCTCCCTAAGGTTACCCTCCTTGTCTTTAAAGGGACTACATTAAGTCCATTTTTAATTTATCCTGTTCATTTGCATAAACATAACAAGAGCAGCAAATGATCACTTATGATCTTTAGTTCTGCTTTGCTGGAACTTACCCAAGGAATATTTGGGGTGACCTTCAGTCTGTTCTTCAGGGCACAGAAGCTGTGCCACATATCTGGCATTCATCCTTGCCTGTACACACCTGTTTTTTCCAAGTCTTTCTGGTCTTTCCTTGTGCCTTAAGGTCCCTTCTAGCCATCTTTCAGGAAAACAACCTTCGTTCCTTCCCTGGAAAGATTGCTGTGGACCGCACAACCAACCATGGTACCAGACCTTTTATCTCACGGGCTTTTGTTACCTTTGAAAGTCATTCCCAGTTCCTCAGGGCTTTCTGGTAACAATCTGAGCCCAACTATGTTTCCTTTAGGCTTGACATTCCAGTCAAAGGCTTGGTCAAAAAAAAAAAAAAAAGAACCTCTGTTGACAACTGGTCTTATTAGTTCTATGCAAAGGAACTTATGTCATTACTTACTTGCTTAGAATGCCAAACTTCTTTAAAAATAGACTGAGTCCATATTCTGTTGGAAATCAGGTTAAATTACTATTCTCTTAGAACATTGGCAAGGTGAGTATTCTTTAAACAGAGACTGAGTCCATAAGGTGTTGAAACACAGGCTGAGTGTGTATTCTGTTAGAACACAGGCTGAGTGTGTATTCTGTTAGAACAGAGGCTGAGTGAGTATACTTTGAACTCAGACTGAGTCCATATTCTGTTGGAACACACTCAGAGTGAGTATTTTTTAGTCATGGACTGAGTCCATATTCTGTAAGAACACAAACTGAGTGAATATTCTTTGAAAATAATCTGAGTCCATATTCTGTAAGAACACAGACTGAGTAGGTATTCTTTAAACGTAGACTGAGTCCATATTCTGTTAGAACAAAAGCTGAGTGGGTACTTTTTAAACAAAGTCTGAGTCCATATTCTGTAAGAACACAAACTGAGTGAGTATTCTTTGAAAATAATCTGAGTCCATGTTCTGTAAGAACACAGACTGAGTAGGTATTCTTTAAACGTAGACTGAATCCATATTCTGTTAGAACAATAGCTGAGTGGGTACTTGTTAAACAAAGACTGAGTCCATATTCTATTGAAATTCAGGCTGGTTGATTATTCCCTTAGAACAGAGGCTGAGTGAGTGTTCTTTAAACATAGACTGTGTCCATATTTTGTTAGAACACAGGTAACAGAGAACAGGTGAGCAGCTTGCGCGGCCTCATAGACAAGCCACCCTCGGTGAAGGGAGAAGACAGGTAACAAAGAACAGGTGAGCAGTTTGCTTGGTGAGGTGAACGCGCCCCTCGGGGTGCAGACAGAAACAGGGAACCAAGAACAGGAGAGCCACTTGCTCGGCCTGGCAGACAGGCCGCTGGGTTGAAGAGAGAGGACAGGTAATAAAGAACAGCTGAGCAGGTTGCTCGGCCTGGTAGACACGCCCCCGGGGTGAAGGCAGAAGACAGGTAACAGAGAACAGCTGAGCAGCTCGCTCGGCCTGGCAGACGGGCCGCTGGATTGAAGGGAAAAGACAATTAACAAAGAATATTCTGTTAGAACATGGACTGACTGAGTATTCTGTTAGAACTCAGGCTGAGTGGGTATTATTTAAACATAAACTGAGTCCATATTATGTTAAAACACAGGCTGAGTGGGTATTCTTTATTTTTTTAATTTTTTTGATTGATTAATTGATTTTTATTTTTTTTATTTTTTTTAAAGTTTTTTATTGAGTATATTGTTACAACAGTTCCAATTTTCTCCCCCTTGTTCCCCTCCACACAGCACCCCCCTCCCCCAGCAATCCCCCCCAAGTCCATACCCCTGTTCGTAAAAATTAACTATCCCCCCCCTCTCAAATAGTAGGACCCTTTGTAATCTTGTAAAGGACAATGGGCGAAGGTCTCAAGCTCCTCTAGCTGCTTCAAGCTGGACATGGTCGTCGTCCTACCTACCCTTGGGTCCAGAAAACCCTAATAAGAGTGGGGGTGTGGAGGGGAGGGTGGCCTTCCCTCATGGGGAAAGATCGTGCAGACTCCAGTTCAGTTGGCTGTCTCCGGTCAACGGCGTGCTTGGTTTAACAGGCTGGTGTCCTTGTTGTGTTCTGGGGGCAACAGATTTGGCGAAAAGGGTTAAAAGACATCATTCAATCCATAACTACTAGATGACAAAAGGCAGGGATTAAGTTTTCAATGTTCCATATTAGGGGAAAAAAAAAAAAAAAAGGCTTCTTTGTAAGAAGGTGTGCTAGGGACATCTCGCCTGTCCAAAACCCTTTTGCCCATTATGCTTAGTTTGGGCTGAGGTAAATAGTTTAGGTTTTTCCCCCTCTCAGACCTCTGGGCCTTTTCTCTCCAAGCCATTAGGATAGAAAAGAGAAACCCGTTTTAAAGTGAAGCCCACAGACCACCCCATTCTTCCCCAACCCAGCCATTTAGTTGAGCCAAACCGTTGAGTCTCAGGAGGCAGCGCTGCAGAGAGGATTAAGGGAGGCTTATGCGTACAGATAATCACTCAGGTAACGCGATCATAGGCTTATGTCCTTTGAAAACAAAAAACACGTGTTAATTTATGTAACATAACCCGCAAACAAGTCTCTAAATCTGTAGAAGAAACTTTTAAGACGGTTAGTTGCTCTGTTTTATACTCTACTACTGATCATTGTGATTTTCCTTGAATAATAATTTTTCTCCCTAAGGTTACCCTCCTTGTCTTTAAAGGGACTACATTAAGTCCATTTTTAATTTATCCTGTTCATTTGCATAAACATAACAAGAGCAGCAAATGATCACTTATGATCTTTAGTTCTGCTTTGCTGGAACTTACCCAAGGAATATTTGGGGTGACCTTCAGTCTGTTCTTCAGGGCACAGAAGCTGTGCCACATATCTGGCATTCATCCTTGCCTGTACACACCTGTTTTTTCCAAGTCTTTCTGGTCTTTCCTTGTGCCTTAAGGTCCCTTCTAGCCATCTTTCAGGAAAACAACCTTCGTTCCTTCCCTGGAAAGATTGCTGTGGACCGCACAACCAACCATGGTACCAGGCCTTTTATCTCACGGGCTTTTATTACCTTTGAAAGTCATTCCCAGTTCCTCAGGGCTTTCTGGTAACAATCTGAGCCCAACTATGTTTCCTTTAGGCTTGACATTCCAGTCAAAGGCTTGGTCAAAAAAAAAAAAAAAAAAAAGAACCTCTGTTGACAACTGGTCTTATTAGTTCTATGCAAAGGAACTTATGTCATTACTTACTTGCTTAGAATGCCAAACTTCTTTAAAAATAGACTGAGTCCATATTCTGTTGGAAATCAGGTTAAATTACTATTCTCTTAGAACATTGGCAAGGTGAGTATTCTTTAAACAGAGACTGAGTCCATATGGTGTTGAAACACAGGCTGAGTGTGTATTCTGTTAGAACACAGGCTGAGTGTGTATTCTGTTAGAACAGAGGCTGAGTGAGTATACTTTGAACTCAGACTGAGTCCATATTCTGTTGGAACACACTCAGAGTGAGTATTTTTTAATCATGGACTGAGTCCATATTCTGTAAGAACACAAACTGAGTGAGTATTCTTTGAAAATAATCTGAGTCCATGTTCTGTAAGAACACAGACTGAGTAGGTATTCTTTAAACGTAGACTGAGTCCATATTCTGTTAGAACAAAAGCTGAGTGGGTACTTTTTAAACAAAGTCTGAGTCCATATTCTGTAAGAACACAGACTGAGTAGGTATTCTTTAAACGTAGAATGAGTCCATATTCTGTTAGAACAAAAGCTGAGTGGGTACTTTTTAAACAAAGACTGAGTCCATATTCTATTGAAATTCAGGCTGGTTGATTATTCCCTTAGAACAGAGGCTGAGTGAGTGTTCTTTAAACATAGACTGTGTCCATATTTTGTTAGAACACAGGTAACAGAGAACAGGTGAGCAGCTTGCGCGGCCTCATAGACAAGCCACCCTCGGTGAAGGCAGAAGACAGGTAACAAAGAACAGGTGAGCAGTTTGCTTGGTGAGGTGAACGCGCCCCTCGGGGTGCAGACAGAAACAGGGAACCAAGAACAGGAGAGCCACTTGCTCGGCCTGGCAGACAGGCCGCTGGGTTGAAGAGAGAGGACAGGTAATAAAGAACAGCTGAGCAGGTTGCTCGGCCTGGTAGACACGCCCCCCGGGGTGAAGGCAGAAGACAGGTAACAGAGAACAGCTGAGCAGCTTGCTCGGCCTGGCAGACGGGCCGCTGGATTGAAGGGAAAAGACAATTAACAAAGAATATTCTGTTAGAACATGGACTGACTGAGTATTCTGTTAGAACTCAGGCTGAGTGGGTATTATTTAAACATAAACTGAGTCCATATTATGTTAAAACACAGGCTGAGTGGGTATTCTTTATTTTTTTATTTTTTTTGATTGATTAATTGATTTTTATTTTTTAAAATTTTTTTAATGTTTTTTATTGAGTATATTCTTACAACAGTTCCAATTTTCTCCCCCTTGTTCCCCTCCACACAGCACCCCCCTCCCCCAGCAATCCCCCCCAAGTCCATACCCCTGGTTCATAAAAATTAACTATGCCCCCCCTCTCAAATATTAGGACCCTTTGTAATCTTGTAAAGGACAATGGGCGAAGGTCTCAAGCTCCTCTAGCTGCTTCAAGCTGGACATGGTCGTCGTCCTACCTACCCTTGGGTCCAGAAAACCCTAATAAGAGTGGGGGTGTGGAGGGGAGGGTGGCCTTCCCTCATGGGGAAAGATCGTGCAGACTCCAGGTCAGTTGGCTGTCTCCGGTCAACGGCGTCCTTGGTTTAACAGGCTGGTGTCCTTGTTGTGTTCTGGGGGCAACAGATTTGGCGAAAAGGGTTAAAAGACATCATTCAATCCATAACTACTAGATGACAAAGGGGAGGGATTAAGTTTTCAATGTTCCATATTAGGGAAAAAAAAAAAAAAAGGCTTCTTTGTAAGAAGGTGTGCTAGGCACATCTCGCCTGTCCAAAACACTTTTGCCCATTATACTTAGTTTGGGCTGAGGTAAATAGTTTAGGTTTTTCCCCCTCTCAGACCTCTGGGCCTTTTCTCTCCAAGCCATTAGGATAGAAAAGAGAAACCCGTTTTAAAGTGAAGCCCACAGACCACCCCATTCTTCCCCAACCAACCATTTAGTTCAGCCAAACCGTTGAGTCTCAGGAGGCAGCGCTGCAGAGAGGATTAAGTGAGGCTTATGCGTACAGATAATCACTCAGGTAATGCGATCATAGGCTTATGTCCTTTGAAAACAAAAAACACGTGTTAATTTATGTAACATAACCCGCAAACAAGTCTCTAAATCTGTAGAAGAAACTTTTAAGACGGTTAGTTGCTCTGTTTTATACTCTACTACTGATCATTGTGATTTTCCTTGAATAATAATTTTTCTCCCTAAGGTTACCCTCCTTGTCTTTAAAGGGACTACATTAAGTCCATTTTTAATTTATCCTGTTCATTTGCATAAACATAACAAGAGCAGCAAATGATCACTTATGATCTTTAGTTCTGCTTTGCTGGAACTTACCCAAGGAATATTTGGGGTGACCTTCAGTCTGTTCTTCAGGGCACAGAAGCTGTGCCACATATCTGGCATTCATCCTTGCCTGTACACACCTGTTTTTCCAAGTCTTTCTGGTCTTTCCTTGTGCCTTAAGGTCCCTTCTAGCCATCTTTCAGGAAAACAACCTTCGTTCCTTCCCTGGAAAGATTGCTGTGGACCGCACAACCAACCATGGTACCAGGCCTTTTATCTCACGGGCTTTTATTACCTTTGAAAGTCATTCCCAGTTCCTCAGGGCTTTCTGGTAACAATCTGAGCCCAACTATGTTTCCTTTAGGCTTGACACTCCAGTCAAAGGCTTGGTCAAAAAAAAAAAAAAAAAAGAACCTCTGTTGACAACTGGTCTTATTAGTTCTATGCAAAGGAACTTATGTCATTACTTACTTGCTTAGAATGCCAAACTTCTTTAAAAATAGACTGAGTCCATATTCTGTTGGAAATCAGGTTAAATTACTATTCTCTTAGAACATTGGCAAGGTGAGTATTCTTTAAACAGAGACTGAGTCCATATGGTGTTGAAACACAGGCTGAGTGTGTATTCTGTTAGAACACAGGCTGAGTGTGTATTCTGTTAGAACAGAGGCTGAGTGAGTATACTTTGAACTCAGACTGAGTCCATATTCTGTTGGAACACACTCAGAGTGAGTATTTTTTAATCATGGACTGAGTCCATATTCTGTAAGAACACAAACTGAGTGAGTATTCTTTGAAAATAATCTGAGTCCATGTTCTGTAAGAACACAGACTGAGTAGGTATTCTTTAAACGTAGACTGAATCCATATTCTGTTAGAACAATAGCTGAGTGGGTACTTGTTAAACAAAGACTGAGTCCATATTCTATTGAAATTCAGGCTGGTTGATTATTCCCTTAGAACAGAGGCTGAGTGAGTGTTCTTTAAACATAGACTGTGTCCATATTTTGTTAGAACACAGGTAACAGAGAACAGGTGAGCAGCTTGCGCGGCCTCATAGACAAGCCACCCTCGGTGAAGGCAGAAGACAGGTAACAAAGAACAGGTGAGCAGTTTGCTTGGTGAGGTGAACGCGCCCCTCGGGGTGCAGACAGAAACAGGGAACCAAGAACAGGAGAGCCACTTGCTCGGCCTGGCAGACAGGCCGCTGGGTTGAAGAGAGAGGACAGGTAATAAAGAACAGCTGAGCAGGTTGCTCGGCCTGGTAGACACGCCCCCCGGGGTGAAGGCAGAAGACAGGTAACAGAGAACAGCTGAGCAGCTTGCTCGGCCTGGCAGACGGGCCGCTGGATTGAAGGGAAAAGACAATTAACAAAGAATATTCTGTTAGAACATGGACTGACTGAGTATTCTGTTAGAACTCAGGCTGAGTGGGTATTATTTAAACATAAACTGAGTCCATATTATGTTAAAACACAGGCTGAGTGGGTATTCTTTATTTTTTTATTTTTTTTGATTGATTAATTGATTTTTACTTTTTTTATTTTTTTTAAAGTTTTTTATTGAGTATATTGTTACAACAGTTCCAATTTTCTCCCCCTTGTTCCCCTCCACCCAGCACCCCCCTCCCCCAGAAATCCCCCCCAAGTCCATACCCCTGGTTCGTAAAAATTAACTATGCCCCCCCCTCTCAAATATTAGGACCCTTTGTAATCTTGTAAAGGACAATGGGCGAAGGTCTCAAGCTCCTCTAGCTGCTTCAAGCTGGACATGGTCGTCGTCCTACCTACCCTTGGGTCCAGAAAACCCTTATAAGAGTGGGGGTGTGGAGGGGAGGGTGGCCTTCCCTCATGGGGAAAGATCGTGCAGACTCCAGGTCAGTTGGCTGTCTCCGGTCAACGGCGTGCTTGGTTTAACAGGCTGGTGTCCTTGTTGTGTTCTGGGGGCAACAGATTTGGCGAAAAGGGTTAAAAGACATCATTCAATCCATAACTACTAGATGACAAAAGGCAGGGATTAAGTTTTCAATGTTCCATATTAGGGGAAAAAAAAAAAAAAAGGCTTCTTTGTAAGAAGGTGTGCTAGGGACAACTCGCCTGTCCAAAACCCTTTTGCCCATTATGCTTAGTTTGGGCTGAGGTAAATAGTTTAGGTTTTTCCCCCTCTCAGACCTCTGGGCCTTTTCTCTCCAAGCCATTAGGATAGAAAAGAGAATTCAGTTTTAAAGTGAAGCCCACAGACCACCCCATTCTTCCCCAACCCAGCCATTTAGTTCAGCCAAACCGTTGAGTCTCAGGAGGCAGCACTGCAGAGAGGATTAAGGGAGGCTTATGCGTACAGATAATCACTCAGGTAACGCGATCATAGGCTTATGTCCTTTGAAAACAAAAAACACGTGTTAATTTATGTAACATAACCCGCAAACAAGTCTCTAAATCTGTAGAAGAAACTTTTAAGACGGTTAGTTGCTCTGTTTTATACTCTACTACTGATCATTGTGATTTTCCTTGAATAATAATTTTTCTCCCTAAGGTTACCCTCCTTGTCTTTAAAGGGACTACATTAAGTCCATTTTTAATTTATCCTGTTCATTTGCATAAACATAACAAGAGCAGCAAATGATCACTTATGATCTTTAGTTCTGCTTTGCTGGAACTTACCCAAGGAATATTTGGGGTGACCTTCAGTCTGTTCTTCAGGGCACAGAAGCTGTGCCACATATCTGGCATTCATCCTTGCCTGTACACACCTGTTTTTTCCAAGTCTTTCTGGTCTTTCCTTGTGCCTTAAGGTCCCTTCTAGCCATCTTTCAGGAAAACAACCTTCGTTCCTTCCCTGGAAAGATTGCTGTGGACCGCACAACCAACCATGGTACCAGGCCTTTTATCTCACGGGCTTTTATTACCTTTGAAAGTCATTCCCAGTTCCTCAGGGCTTTCTGGTAACAATCTGAGCCCAACTATGTTTCCTTTAGGCTTGACATTCCAGTCAAAGGCTTGGTCAAAAAAAAAAAAAAAAAAAGAACCTCTGTTGACAACTGGTCTTATTAGTTCTATGCAAAGGAACTTATGTCATTACTTACTTGCTTAGAATGCCAAACTTCTTTAAAAATAGACTGAGTCCATATTCTGTTGGAAATCAGGTTAAATTACTATTCTCTTAGAACATTGGCAAGGTGAGTATTCTTTAAACAGAGACTGAGTCCATATGGTGTTGAAACACAGGCTGAGTGTGTATTCTGTTAGAACACAGGCTGAGTGTGTATTCTGTTAGAACAGAGGCTGAGTGAGTATACTTTGAACTCAGACTGAGTCCATATTCTGTTGGAACACACTCAGAGTGAGTATTTTTTAATCATGGACTGAGTCCATATTCTGTAAGAACACAAACTGAGTGAGTATTCTTTGAAAATAATCTGAGTCCATGTTCTGTAAGAACACAGACTGAGTAGGTATTCTTTAAACGTAGACTGAATCCATATTCTGTTAGAACAATAGCTGAGTGGGTACTTGTTAAACAAAGACTGAGTCCATATTCTATTGAAATTCAGGCTGGTTGATTATTCCCTTAGAACAGACGCTGAGTGAGTGTTCTTTAAACATAGACTGTGTCCATATTTTGTTAGAACACAGGTAACAGAGAACAGGTGAGCAGCTTGCGCGGCCTCATAGACAAGCCACCCTCGGTGAAGGCAGAAGACAGGTAACAAAGAACAGGTGAGCAGTTTGCTTGGTGAGGTGAACGCGCCCCTCGGGGTGCAGACAGAAACAGGGAACCAAGAACAGGAGAGCCACTTGCTCGGCCTGGCAGACAGGCCGCTGGGTTGAAGAGAGAGGACAGGTAATAAAGAACAGCTGAGCAGGTTGCTCGGCCTGGTAGACACGCCCCCCGGGGTGAAGGCAGAAGACAGGTAAAAGAGAACAGCTGAGCAGCTTGCTCGGCCTGGCAGACGGGCCGCTGGATTGAAGGGAAAAGACAATTAACAAAGAATATTCTGTTAGAACATGGACTGACTGAGTATTCTGTTAGAACTCAGGCTGAGTGGGTATTATTTAAACATAAACTGAGTCCATATTATGTTAAAACACAGGCTGAGTGGGTATTCTTTATTTTTTTATTTTTTTTGATTGATTAATTGATTTTTACTTTTTTTATTTTTTTTAAAGTTTTTTATTGAGTATATTGTTACAACAGTTCCAATTTTCTCCCCCTTGTTCCCCTCCACACAGCACCCCCCTCCCCCAGAAATCCCCCCCAAGTCCATACCCCTGGTTCGTAAAAATTAACTATGCCCCCCCTCTCAAATATTAGGACCCTTTGTAATCTTGTAAAGGACAATGGGCGAAGGTCTCAAGCTCCTCTAGCTGCTTCAAGCTGGACATGGTCGTCGTCCTACCTACCCTTGGGTCCAGAAAACCCTAATAAGAGTGGGGGTGTGGAGGGGAGGGTGGCCTTCCCTCATGGGGAAAGATCGTGCAGACTCCAGGTCAGTTGGCTGTCTCCGGTCAACGGCGTGCTTGGTTTAACAGGCTGGTGTCCTTGTTGTGTTCTGGGGGCAACAGATTTGGCGAAAAGGGTTAAAAGACATCATTCAATCCATAACTACTAGATGACAAAAGGCAGGGATTAAGTTTTCAATGTTCCATATTAGGGGAAAAAAAAAAAAAAAGGCTTCTTTGTAAGAAGGTGTGCTAGGGACAACTCGCCTGTCCAAAACCCTTTTGCCCATTATGCTTAGTTTGGGCTGAGGTAAATAGTTTAGGTTTTTCCCCCTCTCAGACCTCTGGGCCTTTTCTCTCCAAGCCATTAGGATAGAAAAGAGAAACCCGTTTTAAAGTGAAGCCCACAGACCACCCCATTCTTCCCCAACCCAGCCATTTAGTTCAGCCAAACCGTTGAGTCTCAGGAGGCAGCACTGCAGAGAGGATTAAGGGAGGCTTATGCGTACAGATAATCACTCAGGTAACGCGATCATAGGCTTATGTCCTTTGAAAACAAAAAACACGTGTTAATTTATGTAACATAACCCGCAAACAAGTCTCTAAATCTGTAGAAGAAACTTTTAAGACGGTTAGTTGCTCTGTTTTATACTCTACTACTGATCATTGTGATTTTCCTTGAATAATAATTTCTCTCCCTAAGGTTACCCTCCTTGTCTTTAAAGGGACTACATTAAGTCCATTTTTAATTTATCCTGTTCATTTGCATAAACATAACAAGAGCAGCAAATGATCACTTATGATCTTTAGTTCTGCTTTGCTGGAACTTACCCAAGGAATATTTGGGGTGACCTTCAGTCTGTTCTTCAGGGCACAGAAGCTGTTCCACATATCTGGCATTCATCCTTGCCTGTACACACCTGTTTTTTCCAAGTCTTTCTGGTCTTTCCTTGTGCCTTAAGGTCCCTTCTAGCCATCTTTCAGGAAAACAACCTTCGTTCCTTCCCTGGAAAGATTGCTGTGGACCGCACAACCAACCATGGTACCAGGCCTTTTATCTCACGGGCTTTTATTACCTTTGAAAGTCATTCCCAGTTCCTCAGGACTTTCTGGTAACAATCTGAGCCCAACTATGTTTCCTTTAGGCTTGACATTCCAGTCAAAGGCTTGGTCAAAAAAAAAAAAAAAAAAAAAGAACCTCTGTTGACAACTGGTCTTATTAGTTCTATGCAAAGGAACTTATGTCATTACTTACTTGCTTAGAATGCCAAACTTCTTTAAAAATAGACTGAGTCCATATTCTGTTGGAAATCAGGTTAAATTACTATTCTCTTAGAACATTGGCAAGGTGAGTATTCTTTAAACAGAGACTGAGTCCATATGGTGTTGAAACACAGGCTGAGTTTGTATTCTGTTAGAACACAGGCTGAGTGTGTATTCTGTTAGAACAGAGGCTGAGTGAGTATACTTTGAACTCAGACTGAGTCCATATTCTGTTGGAACACACTCAGAGTGAGTATTTTTTAATCATGGACTGAGTCCATATTCTGTAAGAACACAAACTGAGTGAGTATTCTTTGAAAATAATCTGAATCCATGTTCTGTAAGAACACAGACTGAGTAGGTATTCTTTAAACGTAGACTGAGTCCATATTCTGTTAGAACAATAGCTGACTGGGTACTTGTTAAACAAAGACTGAGTCCATATTCTATTGAAATTCAGGCTGGTTGATTATTCCCTTAGAACAGACGCTGAGTGAGTGTTCTTTAAACATAGACTGTGTCCATATTTTGTTAGAACACAGGTAACAGAGAACAGGTGAGCAGCTTGCGCGGCCTCATAGACAAGCCACCCTCGGTGAAGGCAGAAGACAGGTAACAAAGAACAGGTGAGCAGTTTGCTTGGTGAGGTGAACGCGCCCCTTGGGGTGCAGACAGAAACAGGGAACCAAGAACAGGAGAGCCACTTGCTCGGCCTGGCAGACAGGCCGCTGGGTTGAAGAGAGAGGACAGGTAATAAAGAACAGCTGAGCAGGTTGCTCGGCCTGGTAGACACGCCCCCGGGGTGAAGGCAGAAGACAGGTAACAGAGAACAGCTGAGCAGCTTGCTCGGCCTGGCAGACGGGCCGCTGGATTGAAGGGAAAAGACAATTAACAAAGAATATTCTGTTAGAACATGGACTGACTGAGTATTCTGTTAGAACTCAGGCTGAGTGGGTATTATTTAAACATAAACTGAGTCCATATTATGTTAAAACACAGGCTGAGTGGGTATTCTTTATTTTTTTAATTTTTTTGATTGATTAATTGATTTTTATTTTTTTTATTTTTTTTAATGTTTTTTATTGAGTATATTGGTACAACAGTTCCAATTTTCTCCCCCTTGTTCCCCTCCACACAGCACCCACCTCCCCCAGCAATGCCCCCCAAGTCCATACCCCTGGTTCGTAAAAATTAACTATGCCCCCCCTCTCAAATATTAGGACCCTTTGTAATCTTGTAAAGGACAATGGGCGAAGGTCTCAAGCTCCTCTAGCTGCTTCAAGCTGGACATGGTCGTCGTCCTACCTACCCTTGGGTCCAGAAAACCCTAATAAGAGTGGGGGTGTGGAGGGGAGGGTGGCCTTCCCTCATGGGGAAAGATCGTGCAGACTCCAGGTCAGTTGGCTGTCTCCGGTCAACGGCGTGCTTGGTTTAACAGGCTGGTGTCCTTGTTGTGTTCTGGGGGCAACAGATTTGGCGAAAAGGGTTAAAAGACATCATTCAATCCATAACTACTAGATGACAAAAGGCAGGGATTAAGTTTTCAATGTTCCATATTAGGGAAAAAAAAAAAAAAAGGCTTCTTTGTAAGAAGGTGTGCTAGGCACATCTCGCCTGTCCAAAACCCTTTTGTCCATTATGCTTAGTTTGGGCTGAGGTAAATAGTTTAGGTTTTTCCCCCTCTCAGACCTCTGGGCCTTTTCTCTCCAAGCCATTAGGATAGAAAAGAGAAACCCGTTTTAAAGTGAAGCCCACAGACCACCCCATTCTTCCCCAACCCAGCCATTTAGTTCAGCCAAACCGTTGAGTCTCAGGAGGCAGCGCTGCAGAGAGGATTAAGGGAGGCTTATGCGTACAGATAATCACTCAGGTAACGCGATCATAGGCTTATGTCCTTTGAAAACAAAAAACACGTGTTAATTTATGTA